>NW_027182990.1:142500-147500 GCF_041146395.1 Eulemur rufifrons
TAACCCTGACACTAACCTAACACTTAACCCTCACCAGAACCCCTAAAGCTAACCCTGAACCCTATCCCTAACCCTAGCAGTAAATTTAACCCTAAACCTAAGCCCAACCCGTAACCCTAATCCTATCCTTTTACCCTAAAACTAACCCCTAAACCTAACCCCTATACCTCACCCTAACTCTAACCCCAATCCTAATTCTAACCATACCCCTTCATAAAACACTAACCGCTAACCTAACACTAACCAAAAACCCTAATCACTAATCCCTAACCCTAACACTTAACCTTTACCCTAACCGTTAACCCTCACTCTAAATCTTAACACTGACCCTAACCTTAACCTTTAACTCTAAGCCTAACCCTTAAGCCTAGAGTAAGGAAGACCCTAAATGCTAATGGGATCCCTTATCCCTAACCCTAACACTACAGCTAAAAATAACCGTAACCTTGGATCCTTAAACCTAACCCCTAACACTTACTTTAACCCCAAACCCTAACCCTAATCCTAAGCATTAAACCTAACCCTATCTCTGAACCCTAACGCTAGCCCATACCCTAACGCCTAGATCTAACCCAAAATCGAACCTACCGCCTAATCCTAACCTTAAGCCCTAATGCTAACTCTAACCCTGAACCCTAAACCTACCCGTAACCCTTAACACTAACCCTATCCGTGAACCTTAACCCTGACCCTAACCATTACCCGCACCCAAGCATTTAACCCTGACCCTACCCCTAATCCTTCATGATAACACTAACACTAAACCCTAACCCTAAGTCCAACACTTAACCCTAATCCTATCCCTTAACCCTAACCCTAACCCCTAACCCTAACCCCTAACCCTAAACCTAACCCCTAACCCTAACCCCTAACCCTAACCCTACACCTAACCCTAACCCTAACGCCTAACCCTAACCCTAACCCCTTACCCTAACCCCTATCCCCTAACCTTAACCCTAACCCCTAGCCCTAGCCCTAACCCTAAACCTAACGCCTAACCCTAACCCTAGGCCTAGCCCTAGCCCGAGACCTGACCCTAACCCTAACCCTAACCCCTAACCCTAACCCTAACCCCTAACCCTAACCCTAACCCCTAACCCTAACCCCTGACCCTTACCCTGTCCCCTGACCCTGACCCTGACCCTAACCCTAGCCCTAGCCCTAGCCCTAACCCTAACCCCTAACCCTAACCCTAGGCCTAGCCCTAGCCCGAGCCCTAACCCTAACCCTAACCCTAACCCCTAACCTTAACCCTAACCCCTAACCCTAACCCCTAAACCCTAACCGTAACCCTAACCCCTAACCCTAACACTAACCCCTGACCCTGACCCTGACCCTAACCCTAACCCCTAATTCCTAACCGTAACCCTAACCCCTAACCCTAACCCTAACCCCTGACCCTGACCCTAACCCTAACCCTAACCCCTAACCCTAACCCCTAACCCGAACCCTGACACTAACCCTAACCCTAACCCTAACCCCTAACCCTAACCCCTAACCCTAACCCTAATCCCAAACCCTAACCCTAACCCTAACCCCTAACCCTAAACCTAACCCCTAACCCTAACCCCTAACCCTACCCTAACCCTAACCCCTAACCCTAACCCTAACCCCTAACCCTAACCCTAACCCCTAACCCTAACCCCTAACCCTAACCCTACCCTAACCCTAACCCTAACCCTAACCCCTAACCCTAACCCCAAACCCTAACCCTAATCCCAAACCCTAACCCTAACCCTAACCCCTAACCCTAACCCTAACCCCTAACACTAACCCCTAACCCTAACCCTAACCCTACCCTAACGCTAACCCCTAACCCTAAACCTAACCCTAACCCCTAACCCTAACCCCTAACCCTAACCCTAACCCCTAACTCTAACCCCTAACCCTAACACCTAACCCTAACCCTAACCCCAACCCCAACCCCAACCCTAACCCAACCCTAAACCTAACCATAACCCTAACCACTAACCCTAACCCCTAACCCTAACCCCTAACCCTAACCCTAACCATAACCCCTAACCCTAACCCCTAACCCCTACCCCTACCGGTAACCCTAACCCCTAACCCTACCCCTACACCAACCCCTAACCCTAACCCTAATCCCAAACCCTAACCCTAACTCTAACCCCTACCCCTACCCCTACCCCTAACCCTAACCCTAATCCCTAACCCCTAACCCTAACCCTAACCCTAACCCCAACCCCAACCATAACCCTAACCCCCTAAACCTAACCTTAACCCTAACCCCTAACCCTTACCCTAACCCCTAACCCTAACCCTAACCCCTAACCCCTGACCCTGACCCTTACCCTAAACCTAACCCCTAACCCTAACCCTATCCCTAACTCTAACCCTGAACACTAAACCTACCCGTAACCCTTAACACTAACCCTATCCGTGAACCTTAACCCTGACCCTAACCATTACCCGCACCCAAGCTTTTAACCCTGACCCTAACCCTAATCCTTAATGCTAACCCTAACATTAAACCCTAACCCTAAGCCCAACACTTATCCCTACTCCTATCCCTTAACCTTAACCTTAACCCTAATGCTACCCCAAAAACCTAACCCTAACCGTGACCAGTAAACCTAAACCTAACCTCTAACACAAACCATAGCACATAACTCTAACCCTAAAACTAACCCTAACCCTAACCCTAAACCTAAACCCTAACTCTTAACCTTAACTCTAAGCGTTAAGTCTCACGCTAACCTTTAATCCTAACCCTAATCCTAATCTTCAACCCTAAACCTAACACTTAACCCTAACCCAGTACCGAACACTAACCCCTCATCTAAACCCTAACCGTAAACCTCAACCCTAAACCAAAGTGTAACCGTTAAACCTAAGACTAACCTTTAACCCTAACCCTAATCCCTAACCCTAAGCCCTCACCCTAACACTAAACTTCATCCTTAAACCTAACCAGAATCCTAACCCTAAATCTAATTCTCAGACTTCTTGCTTTCTTAGAGTTTAGAAAGCCTGCAATCCTCCCATGCCATGCGTGAAAGGAGGCTCTACCACTGTGTCCTTCATGAAACCCACGGGCCATACCCAGGGTATGATAAAGTGGTTTCCCGGGTACAAACCCAGCCCGCTAAACTCCCCCCGCCCGCCTAATGCAGACAGGGCCCGTGTGCTAAGCATAAACAATACCTTTAACAGATAACCCTAACCCTGAACATAACACCCAACCCTGTTCCTATTTCTCGCCTAAACACGTAAACCTCACCGTGCGCCTAACTTTAACCTCTTATCCTAACGTTAATGCATAACCCATTTCCTGAGAACAACCCCTATCCCATAATTCTAACCCTATCTCCTAGTCATCACTGTGACACCTAATCCCTAACCCTAATTCTAAACCGCTAACCCTAACCGTAACCCTAACTACAACCCTAACACTGACAGTAACCCTTACTTCTAACCCCAACGCTATGCCTAACAAAAACCCTAACCCTTGACCCTAACCCTTCACCCTAACCCCTAAGCCTTACCCTAACCCTTAACCCTAATCCTAATCCTAACCATTAAACCTAACCCTAGCTCTTAAAGCTAACCCTAAACCTTACCCTCACGACTAGACCTAACCCTGACACTAACCTAACACCTAACCCTAACCAGAACCCCTAAAGCTAACCCTGAACCCTATCCCTAACTCTAGCAGTAAACTTTAACCCTAAACCTAAGCCCAACCCGTAACCCTAATCCTATCCTTTTACCCTAAAACTAACCCCTAAACCTAACCCCTATACCTCACCCTAACTCTAACCCCAATCGTAATTCTAACCATACCCCTTCATAAAACACTAACTCCTAATCGCTAACACGAACACTAACCAAAATCCCTAATCACTAATCCCTAACCGTAACGCTTAACCTTTACCCTAACCGTTAACCCTCACCCTAAATCTTAACACTGACCCTAACCTTAACCTTTAACTCTAAGCCTAACCCTTAACCCTACAGTAAGGAAGACCCTTAATGCTAATGGGATCACTTATCCCTAACCCTAACACTACAGCTAAAAATAACCCTAACCTTTGATCCTGAAACCTAACCCCTAACACTTACTTTAACCCCAAACCCTAACCCTAATCCTAAGCATTAAACCTAACCCTATCTCTGAACCCTAACGCTAGCCCTTACCCTAAGGCCTAGATCTAACCTTAAGTCTAACCTACCGCCTAATCCTAACCTTAAGCCCTAATGCTAACTCTAACCCTGAACCCTAAACCTACCCGTAACCCTTAACACTAACCCTATCCGTGAACCTTAACCCTGACCCTAACCATTACCCGCACCCAAGCATTTAACCCTGACCCTACCCCTAGTCCTTAATGATAACCCTAACACTAAACCCTAACCCTAAGGCCAACACTTAACCGTAATCCTATCCCTTAACCCTAACCCTAACCCTAACCCTAATGCTAACCCCTAAACGTAACCCTAACCGTGAACAGTAAACCTAACCCTAAACTCTAACACAAACCATAGCACATAACTCTAACCCTAAAACTAAACCTAACCCCAACCCTAACCCTAAACCCTAACTCTTAACCTTAACACTAAGCGTTAACTCTCACGATATCCTATAATCCTAACCCTAATCCTAATCTTCAACCCTAAACCCTACACTTAACCCTAACCCTGTACCAAACCCTAACCCCTCATCTTAACCCTAACCGTAAACCTCAACCCTAAACCAAAGTGTAACCGTTAAACCTAAGACTAACCTTTAACACTAACCCTAATCCCTAACCCTAAGCCCTCACCCTAACACTAAATTCATCCTTAACCCTAACCATAATCCTAACCCTAAATCTAATTCTCAGACTTCTTGCTTTCTTAGAGTTTAGAAAGCCTGCCATCCTCCCATGCCATGCGTGAAAGGAGGCTCTACCACTGTGTCCTGTATGAAACCCACGGACCCATACACAGAGTATGATAGAGTGGGTTCCCGGGTACAAACCTAGCCCCCAAAACTCCTC
>NW_027182990.1:152500-155000 GCF_041146395.1 Eulemur rufifrons
GCGCCTAACTTTAACCTCTTATCCTAACGTTAATGCATAACCCATTTCCTGAGAACAACCCCTATCCCATTATTCTAACCCTATCTCCTAGTCATCACTGTGACACCTAATCCCTAACCCTAATTCTAAACCGCTAACCCTAACCGTAACCCTACCTACAACCCTAACACTGACAGTAACCCTCACTTCTAACCCCAACGCTATGCCTAACAAAAACCCTAACCCTTGACCCTAACCCTTCACCCTAACCCCTAAGACTTACCCTAACCCTTAACCCTAATCCTAATCCTAACCATTAAACCTAACCCTAGCTCTTAAAGCTAACCCTAAACCTTACCCTCACGACTAGACCTAACCCTGACACTAACCTAACACTTAACCCTCACCAGAACCCCTAAAGCTAACCCTGAACCCTATCCCTAACCCTAGCAGTAAATTTTAACCCTAAACCTAAGCCCAACCCGTAACCCTAATCCTATCCTTTTACCCTAAAACTAACCCCTAAACATAACCCCTATACCTCACCCTAACTCTAACCCCAATCCTAATTCTAACCATACCCCTTCATAAAACACTAACCGCTAACCTAACACTAACCAAAAACCCTAGTCACTAATCCCTAACCCTAACACTTAACCTTTACCCTAACCGTTAACCCTCACCCTAAATCTTAACACTGACCCTAACCTTAACCTTTAACTCTAAGCCTAACCCTTAACCCTACAGTAAGGAAGACCCTTAATGCTAATGGGATCCCTTATCCCTAACCCTAACACTACAGCTAAAAATAACCCTAACCTTGGATCCTTAAACCTAACCCCTAACACTTACTTTAACCCCAAACCCTAACCCTAATCCTAAGCATTAAACCTAACCCTATCTCTGAACACTAACGCTAGCCCTTACCCTAACGCCTAGATCTAACCCTAAATCGAACCTACCGCCTAATCCTAACCTTAAGCCCTAATGCTAACTCTAAGCCTGAACCCTAAACCTACCCGTAACCCTTAACACTAACCCTATCCGTGAACCTTAACCCTGACCCTAACCACTACCCGCACCCAAGCATTTAACCCTGACCCTACCCCTAATCCTTAATGATAACACTAACACTAAACCCTAACCCTAAGCCCAACACTTAACCCTAATCCTATCCCTTAACCCTAACCCTAACGCAAACCCCTAAACGTAACCCTAACCGTGACCAGTAAACCTAACTTTAACCTCTAACACAAACCATAGCACATAACTCTAACCCTAAAACTAAACCTAACCCCAACCCTAACACTAAACCCTAACTCTTAACCTTAACCCTAAGCGTTAACTCTCACGCTAACCTTTAATCCTAACCCTAATCCTAATCTTCAACCCTAAACCTAACACTTAACCCTAACCCTGTACCAAACCCTAACCCCTCATCTTAACCCTAACCGTAAACCTCAACCCTAAACCACAGTGAAACCGTTAAACCTAAGAGTAACCTTTAACCCTAACCCTAATCCCTAAACCTAAGCCCTCACCCTAACACTAAACTTCATCCTTAACCCTAACCATAATCCTAACCCTAAATCTCATTCTCAGACTTCTTACTTTCTTAGAGTTTAGAAAGCCTGCAATCCTCCCATGCCATCCGTGAAAGGAGGCTCTACCACTGTGTCCTGCATGAAACCCACGGGCCCATACCCAGAGTATGATAGAGTGGGTTCCCGGGTACAATCCCAGCCCCCTAAACTCCCCCCGCCCGCCTAATGCAGACAGGGCCCGTGCGCTAAGCATAAACAATACCTTTAACAGATAACCCTAACCCTGAACATAACACCCAACCCTGTTCCTATTTCTCCCCTTAACACGTAAACTTCACCGTGCGCATAAATTTAACCTCCTATCCTAACGTTAATGCATAACCCATTTCCTGAGATCAACCCCTATCCCATAATTCTAACCCTATCTCCTAGTCATCACTGTGACACCTAATCGCTAACCCTAATTCTAAACCGCTAACCCTAACCGTAACCCTACCTACAACCCTAACACTGACAGTAACCCTTACTTCTAACCCCAACGCTATGCCTAACAAAAACCCTAACCCTGCACCCTAACCCCTAAGCCTTACCCTAACCCTTAACCCTAATCCTAATCCTAACCATTAAACCTAACCCTAGCTCTTAAAGATAACCCTGAACCTTGCCCTCACGACTAGACCTAACCCTCACACTAACCTAACACCTAACCCTAAGCAGAACCCCTAAAGCTAAGCCTGAACCCTATCCCTAACCCTAGCAGTAAACTTTAACCCTAAACCTAAGCCCAACCCGTAACCGTAATCCTATCCTTTTACCCTAAAACTAACCCCTAAACCTAACCCCTATACCTCACCCTAACTCTAACCCCAATCCTAATTCTAACCATACCCCTTCATAAAACACTAACTCCTAACCGCTAACCCTAACACTAACCAAAAACCCTAATCACTAATCCCTAACCCTAACGCTTAACCTTT
>NW_027182990.1:175000-215000 GCF_041146395.1 Eulemur rufifrons
CCTTAATGCTAATGGGATCCCTTATCCCTAACCCTAACACTACAGCTAAAAATAACCCTAACCTTTGGTCCTGAAACCTAACCCCTAACACTTACTTTAACCCCAAACCCTAACCCTAATCCTAAGCATTAAACCTAACCCTATCTCTTAACCCTAACGCTAGCCCTTACCCTAACGCCTAGATCTAACCCTAAATCTAACCTACCGCCTAATCCTAACCTTAAGCCCTAATGCTAACTCTAACCCTGAACCCTAAACCTACCCATAACCCTTAACACTAACCCTATCCGTGAACCTTAACCCTGACCCTAACCACTACCCGCACCCAAGCATTTAACCCTGACCCTACCCCTAATCCTTAATGATAACCCTAACACTAAACCCTAACCCTAAGCCCAACACTTATCCCTAATCCTATCCCTTAACCCTAACCCTAACCCTAATGCTACCCCCTAAACCTAACCCTAACCGTGACCAGTAAACCTAACCCTAACCTCTAACACAAACCATAGCACATAACTCTAACCCTAAAACTAACCCTAACCCTAACCCTAAACCCTAACTCTTAACCTTAACCCTAAGCGTTAACTCTCACGCTAACCTTTAATCCTAACCCTAATCCTAATCTTCAACCCTAAACCTAAAACTTAACCCTAACCCTGTACCAAACCCTAACCCCTCATCTTAACCCTAACCGTAAACCTCAACCCTAAACCAAAGTGTAACCGTTAAACCTAAGAGTAACCTTTAACCCTAACCCTAATCCCTAACCCTAAGCCCTCACCCTAACACTAAACTTCATCCTTAACCCTAACCATAATCCTAACCCTAAATCTAATTCTCAGACTTCTTGCTTTCTTAGAGTTTAGAAAGCCTGCAATCCTCCCATGCCATGCGTGAAAGGAGGCTCTACCACTGTGTCCTGCATGAAACCCACGGGCCCATACCCAGGGTATGATAGAGTGGTTTCCCGGGTACAATCCCAGCCCCCTAAACTCCCCCTGCCCGCCTAATGCAGACAGGGCCCGTGCGCTAAGCATAAACAATACCTTTAACAGATAACCCTAACCCTGAACATAACAACCCAACCCTGTTCCTATTTCTCCCCTTAACACGTAAACCTCACCGTGCGCCTAACTTTAACCTCTTATCCTAACGTTAATGCATAACCCATTTCCTGAGAACAACCCCTATCCAATAATTCTAACCCTATCTCCTAGTCATCACTGTGACACTTAATCCCTAACCCTAATTCTAAACCGCTAACCCTAACCGTAACCCTACCTACAACCCTAACACTGACAGTAAACCTTACTTCTAACCCCAACGCTATGCCTAACAAAAACCCTAACCCTTGACCCTAACCCTTCACCCTAACCCCTAAGCCTTACCCTAACCCTTAGCCCTAATCCTAATCCTAACCATTAAACGTAACCCTAGCTCTTAAAGCTAACCCTAAACCTTACCCTCACGACTAGACCTAACTCTGACACTAACCTAACACCTAACCCTATCCAGAACCCCTAAAGCTAACCCTGAACCCTATCCCTTACCCTAGCAGTAAACTTTAACCCTAAACCTAAGCCCAACCCGTAACCCTAATCCTATCCTTTTACCCTAAACCTAACCCCTATACCTCACCCAAACTCTAACCCCAATCCTAATTCTAACCATACCCCTTCATAAAACACTAACTCCTAACCGCTAACCCTAACACTAACCAAAAACCCTAATCACTAATCCCTAACCCTAACGCTTAACCTTTACCCTAAGAAGTAGGAGAGTCATATGTATGAACGGTTACATTCACGCAGAGAAAGAAACTGTTGGGTGGTGTATGTACGCATGTTAATCTATACTTTGGAGGACGTTCGAGAGTCATATCTGGGGAAAATTGCAGTCACTTAGAGAAAGCAACAATCGGGGGCCGTTTTGTAGATCTGCTAAATTCTATTTTGGAAGAAGAGTGAAATTCATATGTGGGAACGCTTATGTTCACTCAGAGAAATCAACGATAGGGCAGTGTTTCGTTGGGATGCTAAAGTGTAGTTTGGAAGAAGTTCGCGAGTCTTATATAAGAAAGCTTACAGTCACCTAGAGAAAGTAACTCTCAGCAGATTGTTTCTAAGCGTGCTAAACTCTAATTTGCATCAATTGTGAGAGTCAAACATGGGAACGCTTACATTCACTCAGAGAACGCAACGTTTGGGTGGTGGTTTGTAAGCATTCTAAACTGTATTTTGGAGGAAGTAGGAGAGTCATATATACGAATGCTTACATTCACGCAGAGAAAGCAACTCTGTGATCATATTTTGTTGGCATGCTAAACTGTGGTTTGGAAGAAGTTCGAGAGCCTTATATAGGAAAGATTACAGTGACACAGAGAAAACAACTCTCTGTAGTTTGTTGGTAGGTCTACTAAACTGTAATTTGGATGATGTGTGAGAACGCTTGCATTCACTCAGAGAAAGAACTTTGTCGTGGTGGTTTGTAGGAATAACAACTGTAGTTCGAAGAAGTAGGAGAGTCATATATGAACGGTTACATTCACGCAGAGGAAGCAACTGTGGAGTGGCGTATGTAATCATCATAATCTGTAGTTTGGAGGAAGTTCGAGAGTCATATCTGGGGAAAATTAGAGTCATTTAGAGAAAGGAACAATCGGGGGCTGGTGTGTAGGTCTGCTAAATTCTATTTTGGAAAAAGAGTGAGAGTCATATATGGGAACGCTTATGTTGACTCAGAGAAATCAACGATGGGGCGCTGTATTGTTGGCATGCTAAACTGTAGTTTGGAAGAAGTTCGAAAGTCTTATATAGGAAAGTTTACAGTCACCTAGAGAAAGCAACTCACAGGAGGTGGTTTGTAAGCCGCTAAACTCTAATTTGGATGAAGTGAAAGAGGCATACATGGATACGCTTCATTCACTCAGAGAAAGGTAAATTGGGGTGCCGGTTTGTAGGTATACTAACTCCAGTTTGGAAGAAGTACTAGAGTCATATATATGAACGCTTATATGGACGCAGAGAAAGCAACTATGGGGTGGTGTTTTGTAGGCCTGCTAAAATATAGTTTGGAAGAAGTTCGAAAGCAGACAGTCACTTAGAGAAAGCAACTCTTGGCGGTGGATTTTTAGGTCTGCTAAATTGTATTTTGAAAGAAGTACCAGAGTCATATATTCAAACGCTTACATTCATGCAGAGAAAGGAACTGTGGGGTGGTGTTTTCTAGGGGTGCTAAACTCTAGTTTGGACGAAGTTTGAGAATCACATATAAGAAAGCTTAGAGTCACTTAGAGAAAGCAAATCTCTGGGTGTGGAATGTAGGCGTGCTAAACTCTATTTTGGTTTAGATTGAGAGTCATATATGGAAAGGGTTACATTCACTCAGAGAAAGCAACGATGGTGTGGTGGTTTGTAGGCATACTAAACTCTAGTTTGGAAGAAGTAAGAAAATGATATATGGGAACGCTTACATTCATGCAGAGAAAGCAATTATGGGGTGGCTTTTTTGTACCCATGCTAATCTCTAGTTTGGAAGAAGTTATATAGGAAAGCGTACACTCATTTATAGAAACCAACTTTCGGGGGATGAAGGGTAGGCCTGCAAAACTCTACTTTGGAAGAAGTGGGAGAGTCATATTGGGGACCACGTACATTGACTCAGAGAAATCGAGGATGGGGTTGTGTTTTGTAGGCATACTAAACTCTAGTTTGGAGAAAGTACGAGAATCATATATAGGAACGCTTACATTCATGCAGAGAAAGCAACTATGGAGTGAGGTTTGTATGCCTACTAAACTATAGTTTGGAGGAAGTTTAGAATCTTATATAGCAAAGCTTACAGTCACCTAGAGAGAGCAAATCTTGGGAGATGATTTCTAAGCCTGTTAATTTGCACCAACTCTTAAAGTCAAGTATGGGAAGGTTTACATCCACTCAGAACGCAAGGTTTGGGTTGCAGTTTGTGGCCTTAATTGTAGTTCGGAAGAAGTAGGAAAGTCATATATATGAACGGTTACATTCACGCAGACAAACCAGCTATGGAGTGATGTGTGTATGCCTACTAAACTATAGTTTGGAGGATGTTCGAGAGTCATATCTGGAAAGCTTACAGTCATTTAGAGAAAGAAACTCTCGGGGGGTGGTTCGTAGGCCTGCTAAACTCTATTTTCAAAGAAGTGTTAAAATCATATACAGGAACGCTTACATTCACTCAGAGAAAGCAACGTTGGGGTGGCCGTTTGTGAGCATACTAAACTCTACTTTGGAAGAGGTACAAGAGACATAAATACGAACGCTTACATTAACACAGAGAAAGCAAATACGGGGTGCTGTAGTGCAGGCATGCTAAACTATAGATTAGAAGAAGTTCGAAAGCTGACAGTCACTTAGAGAAAGCAACTCTTGGCGGGTGATTTTTAGGTCTGCTAAATTGTATTTTGAAAGACGTACCAGAGTCATATACAAATGCTTACATTCATGCAGAGAAAGAAACTATGGGGTGATGTGTTGTGGGGATGCTAAACTGCAGTTTCGAAGGTGTTCGAGAGTGTTATATAGGATAGCTTACAGTCACCTAGAGAAAGCAACACTCGGGACAGCTTTACAAGCCTCTAAACACTAATTAGCAGCAATTGTGAGAGTCAAACATGGGAACGCTTACATTCACTCAGAGAACGCAACGTTTGGGTGGCTGGTTTTTAAGCATTCTAAACTGTATTTTGGAGGAAGTAGGAGAGTCATATATACGAATGCTTACATTCACGCAGAGAAAGCAACTCTGTGGTCGTATTTTGTTGGCATGCTAAACTGTGGTTTGGAAGAAGTTCGAGAGCCTTATATAGGAAAGATTACAGTGACACAGAGAAAACAACTCTCTGTAGTTTCTTGGTAGGTCTGCTAAACTGTGATTTGGATGAAGTGTGAGAACGCTTGCATTCACTCAGAGAAAGAACTTTGTCGTGGTGGTTTGTAGGAATAACAACTGTAGTTCGAAGAAGTAGGAGAGTCATATATGAACGGTTACATTCACGCAGAGAAAGCAACTGTGGAGTGGTGTATGTAATCATCATAATCTGTAGTTTGGAGGAAGTTCGAGAGTCTTATCTGGGGAAAATTAGAGTCACATAGAGAAAGGAACAATCGGGGGCTGGTGTGTAGGTCTGCTAAATTCTATTTTGGAAGAAGAGTGAGAGTCATATATGGGAACGCTTATGTTGACTCAGAGAAATCAACGATGGGACGCTGTATTGTTGGCATGCTAAACTGTAGTTTGGAAGAAGTTCGAGAGTCTTATATAGGAAAGTTTACAGTCACCTAGAGAAAGCAACTCACAGGAGGTGGTTTGTAAGCCGCTAAACTCTAATTTGGATGAAGTGAAAGAGGCATACATGGATACGCTTCATTCACTCAGAGAAAGGTAAATTGGGGTGCCGGTTTGTAGGTATACTAACTCCAGTTTGGAAGAAGTACTAGAGTCATATATATGAACGCTTATATGGACGCAGAGAAAGCAACTATGGGGTGGTGTTTTGTATTCCTGCTAAATTATAGTTTGGAAGAAGTTCGAAAGCAGACAGTCACTTAGAGAAAGCAACTCTCGGCGGTTCATTTTTCGGTCTGCTAAATTGTATTTTGAAAGAAATACCAGAGTCATATATTCAAACGCTTACATTCATGCAGAGAAAGCAACTGTGGGGTGGTGTTTTCTAGGCATGCTAAACTCTAGTTTGGACGAAGTTTGAGAATCACATATAAGAAAGCTTAGAGTCGCTTAAAGCAAATCTCTGGGTGTGGAATGTAGGCGTGCTAAACTCTATTTTGGTTTCGGAGTGAGAGTCATATATGGGAAGGCTTACATTCACTCAGAGAAAGCAACGATGGTGTGGTGGTTTGTAGGCATACTGAACTCTAGTTTGGAAGAAGTAGGAGAATGATATATGGGAACGCTTACATTCATGCAGAGAAAGCAATTATGGGGTGGCTTTTTTGTAGCCACGCTAATCTCTATTTTGCAAGAAGTTAAAGAGTAATATATAGGAAAGCGTACCGTCATTTATAGAAACCAACTTTCGGGGGATGGTTTGTAGGCCTGCAAAACTCTACTTTGGAAGAAGGGGGAGAATCATATGGGGGACTGGGTACATTCACTCGGAGAAATCAACGATGGGGTTGTGGTTTGTAGGCATACTAAACTCTAGTTTGGAAGAAGGACGAGAATCATATATAGGAACGCTTACATTCATGCAGAGAAAGCAACTATGGAGTGATGTTTGTATGCCTACTAAACGATAGATTGGAGGATGTTCGAGAGTCATATCTGGAAAGCTTACAGTCATTTAGAGAAAGCAACTCTCTGGGGGTGGTTCGTAGGCCTGCTAAACTCTACTTTCAATGAAGTGTTCGAATCATATACAGGAACGCTTACATTCACTCAGAGAAAGCAACGTTGGGGTGGCCGTTTTTGAGCATACTAAACTCTACTTTGGAAGAGGTACGAGAGACAAATACTAACGCTTACATTAACACAGAGAAAGCAAATACGGGGTGCTGTAGTGCAGGCATGCTAAACTATAGATTAGAAGAAGTTCGAAAGCTGACAGTCACTTAGAGAAAGCAACTCTTGGCGGGTGATTTTTAGGTCTGCTAAATTGTATTTTGAAAGATGTACCAGAGTCATATACAAACGCTTACATTCACGCAGAGAAAGAAACTATGGGGTGATGTGTTGTGGGGATGCTAAACTGCAGTTTGGAAGGTGTTCGAGAGTGTTATATAGGATAGCTTACAGTCACCTAGAGAAAGCAACACTCGGGACAGCTTTACAAGCCTCTAAACACTAATTAGCAGCAATTGTGAGAGTCAAACATGGGAACGCTTACATTCACTCAGAGAACGCAACGTTTGGGTGGCTGGTCTTTAAGCATCCTAAACTGTATTTTGGAGGAAGTAGGAGAGTCATATATACGAATGCTTACATTCACGCAGAGAAAGCAACTCTGTGGTCGTATTTTGTTGGCATGCTAAACTGTGGTTTGGAAGAAGTTCGAGAGCCTTATATAGGAAAGATTACAGTGACACAGAGAAAACAACTCTCTGTAGTTTCTTGGTAGGTCTGCTAAACTGTGATTTGGATGAAGTGTGAGAACGCTTGCATTCACTCCGAGAAAGAACTTTGTCGTGGTGGTTTGTAGGAATAACAACTGTAGTTCGAAGAAGTAGGAGAGTCATATATGAACGGTTACATTCACGCAGAGAAAGCAACTGTGGGGTGGCGTAGGTAATCATCATAATCTGTAGTTTGGAGGAAGTTCGAGAGTCATATCTGGGGAAAATTAGAGTCACATAGAGAAAGGAACAATCGGGGGCTGGTGTGTAGGTCTGCTAAATTCTATTTTGGAAGAAGAGTGAGAGTCATATATGGGAACGCTTATGTTGACTCAGAGAAATCAACGATGGGACGCTGTATTGTTGGCATGCTAAACTGTAGTTTGGAAGAAGTTCGAGAGTCTTATATAGGAAAGTTTACAGTCACCTAGAGAAAGCAACTCACAGGAGGTGGTTTGTAAGCCGCTAAACTCTAATTTGGATGAAGTGAAAGAGGCATACATGGATACGCTTCATTCACTCAGAGAAAGGTAAATTGGGGTGCCGGTTTGTAGGTATACTAACTCCAGTTTGGAAGAAGTACTAGAGTCATATATATGAACGCTTATATGGACGCAGAGAAAGCAACTATGGGGTGGTGTTTTGTAGGCCTGCTAAAATATAGTTTGGAAGAAGTTCGAAAGCAGACAGTCACTTAGAGAAAGCAACTCTTGGCGGTGGATTTTTAGGTCTGCTAAATTGTATTTTGAAAGAAGTACCAGAGTCATATATTCAAACGCTTACATTCATGCAGAGAAAGGAACTGTGGGGTGGTGTTTTCTAGGGGTGCTAAACTCTAGTTTGGACGAAGTTTGAGAATCACATATAAGAAAGCTTAGAGTCACTTAGAGAAAGCAAATCTCTGGGTGTGGAATGTAGGCGTGCTAAACTCTATTTTGGTTTAGATTGAGAGTCATATATGGAAAGGGTTACATTCACTCAGAGAAAGCAACGATGGTGTGGTGGTTTGTAGGCATACTAAACTCTAGTTTGGAAGAAGTAAGAAAATGATATATGGGAACGCTTACATTCATGCAGAGAAAGCAATTATGGGGTGGCTTTTTTGTACCCATGCTAATCTCTAGTTTGGAAGAAGTTATATAGGAAAGCGTACACTCATTTATAGAAACCAACTTTCGGGGGATGAAGGGTAGGCCTGCAAAACTCTACTTTGGAAGAAGTGGGAGAGTCATATTGGGGACCACGTACATTGACTCAGAGAAATCGAGGATGGGGTTGTGTTTTGTAGGCATACTAAACTCTAGTTTGGAGAAAGTACGAGAATCATATATAGGAACGCTTACATTCATGCAGAGAAAGCAACTATGGAGTGAGGTTTGTATGCCTACTAAACTATAGTTTGGAGGAAGTTTAGAATCTTATATAGCAAAGCTTACAGTCACCTAGAGAGAGCAAATCTTGGGAGATGATTTCTAAGCCTGTTAATTTGCACCAACTCTTAAAGTCAAGTATGGGAAGGTTTACATCCACTCAGAACGCAAGGTTTGGGTTGCAGTTTGTGGCCTTAATTGTAGTTCGGAAGAAGTAGGAAAGTCATATATATGAACGGTTACATTCACGCAGACAAACCAGCTATGGAGTGATGTGTGTATGCCTACTAAACTATAGTTTGGAGGATGTTCGAGAGTCATATCTGGAAAGCTTACAGTCATTTAGAGAAAGAAACTCTCAGGGGGTTGTTCGTAGGCCTGCTAAACTCTATTTTCAATGAAGTGTTAAAATCATATACAGGAACGCTTACATTCACTCAGAGAAAGCAACGTTGGGGTGGCCGTTTGTGAGCATACTAAACTCTATTTGGAAGAGGTACAAGAGACATAAATACGAACGCTTACATTAACACAGAGAAAGCAAATACGGGGTGCTGTAGTGCAGGCATGCTAAACTATAGAATGGAAGAAGTTCGAAAGTTGACAGTCACTTAGAGAAAGCAACTTTTGGCGGGTGATTTTTTAAGTCTGCTAAATTGTATTTTGAAAGACGTGTCAGAGTCTTATATACAAACGCTTACATTCATGCGTAGAAAGAAACTATGGGGTGATGTGTTGTGGGGATGCTAAACTGCAGTTTGGAAGAAGTTCGAGAGTGTTATGTAGGATAGCTTACAGTCACCTAGAGAAAGCAACACTCAGGAGAGCTTTGCAAGCCTGCTAAACTCTAACAAGCAGCGATTGTGAGAGTCAAACATGGGAACGCTTACATTCACTCAGAGAACACAACGTTTGGGTGGTGGTTTGTAGGCATAATAACTGTAGTTCGGAAGAAGTAGGAGAGTCATATATGAACGGTTACATTCACGCAGAGAAAGCAACTGTTGGGTGGCGTATGTATGCATGCTAATCTGTAGTTTGGAGGAATTTCGAGAGTCATATCTGGGGAAAATTACAGTCACTTAGAGAAAGCAACCATCGGGGGCCATTTTGTAGATCTGCTAAATTCTATTTTGAAAGAAGAATGAGAGTCATATATGGGAACGCTTATGATCACGAAGAGAAATCATCTATGGGGCGGTGTTTTGTTGGCATGCTAAACTGTAGTTTGGAAGAAGTTCGCGAGTCTTACATAGGAAAGTTTACAGTCACCCAGAGAAAGCAACTCTCGGGAGATTGTTTCTAAGCATGCTAAATTCTAGATTGCATCAATTGTGAGAGTCAAACATGGGAACGCTTACATTCACTCAGAGAACGCAACGTTTGGGTGGTGGTTTGTAAGCATTCTAAACTGTATTTTGGAGGAAGTAGGAGAGTCATATATACGAATGCTTACATTCACGCAGAGAAAGCAACTCTGTGATCGTATTTTGTTGGCATGCTAAACTGTGGTTTGGAAGAAGTTCGAGAGCCTTACATAGGAAAGATTACAGTGACACAGAGAAAAACAAATCTCTGTAGTTTGTTGGTAGGTCTGCTAAACTGTAATTTGGATGAAGTGTGAGAACGCTTGCATTCACTCACAGAAAGAACGTTGTCATGATGGTTTGTAGGAATAAATGCTGTAGTTCAAAAGAAGTAGGAGAGTCATATATGAACGGTTACATTCACGCAGAGAAAGCAACTGTGGGGTGGTCTATGTAATCATCATAATCTAGTTTGGAGAAAGTTCGAGAGTCATATGTGGGAAAAATTAAAGTCACCTAGAGAATTGGAACCATCGGGTGTTGTGTAGGTCTGCTAAATTCTATTTTGGAAGAAGAGTGAGAGTCATATATGGGAACGCTTATGTTCACTCAGAGAAATCAACGATGGGGCGCTGTATTGTTGACATGCTAAACTGTAGTTTGGAAGAAGTTCGAGAGTCTTATATAGGAAAGTTTACAGTCACCTAGAGAAAGCAACTCACAGGAGGTGGTTTGTGGGCCGCTAAACTCTAATTTGGATGAAGTGAAAGAGGCATACATGGATACGCTTCATTCACTCAGAGAAAGGTAAATTGGGGTGCCGGTTTGTAGGTATACTAACTCCAGTTTGGAAGAGTACGAGAGTCATATATATGAACGATTATATGGACGCAGAGAAAGCAACTATGGGGTGGTGTTTTGTAGGCATGATAAAATATAATTTGGAAGAAGTTCGAAAGCTGACAGTGACTTAGAGAAAGCAACTCTTGGCGGTTGATTTTGAGGTCTGCTAAATTGTATTTTGATAGAAGTACAAGAGTCATATATAAAATCGCTTATATTTATGCTGAGAAAGAAACTATGTGGTTATGTTTTGTTGGCGTGCTGAAATGTAGTTTCGAAGACGTTCGACAGTCTTTTATAGGAAAGCTTACAGTCCCCCAGAGGAAGCAACTTTCGAGAGATAGTTTGTAAGCCTGCTAAACTCTACTTTGCATCATTTGGAACAGTCATACTTGGGAACGCTAACATTCTCTGAGAGAACGCAACGTTTGGTTGGTTGTTTGTAAGCATACTAAACTGTATTTTGGAAGAAGTAGCAGAGTCATATATATGAGTGCTTACATTCACGCAGAGAGGGCAACTATGGGGTGGTGTTTTGTAGGCATGCAAATCTCTAGTTGCGAAGAAGTTAAGAGTAATAGGAAAGCTTACAGTCTCACAGAGAAAGCAACCCTTGGGGGCCGGTTTGTAGTTCTGCCAAATTCTATTTTGGATGAAGTGTGAATCTTAAATGGGAACGCTAACATTCACTCAGAGAAAGCAAGGTTGCGGTGGTGATTTTTAGTCACACTAAACTGGAGTTTGGAGGAAGTACGAGAATAAAAGAATGCTTACATTCACTCAGAAAAAGCAACGTTGGGGAGGTGGTTGGTAGGTGTACTATACTTTGGAAGAAGTACGAGCGTGATGCATAGGAACACTTACATTCACGCAAACTATGGGGTGGCCTTTTGTTGGCATGCTAAACTATGTCCCAAAGTCATATATAGGAAAGCTTATAGTGAGAGAAAGCAACTCTCGGGCGGTGTTTTGTAGGTTCGGCAAATTGCATTTTGAAAGCAGTCCGAGATTCATATAAGGGAAGGCCTATATCCACTCAGAGAAAGCAATGTTAGGCTGGTGGTTTGTAGGCATACTAAACTGTATTTTGGAACTCGTATGTATGACTCTCACACTTGATCCAAATTAGAGTTCACCAGGCCTATAAACCACATCCTGAGAGTTGCTTTCTCTAGGTGAATGTAAGCTTTTCTATGTAAAACTCTCGAACTTCTTCCAAACTAAAGTTTAGCATGCCAACAGTACACCACCGCATCGTTGCTTTCTCTGAGTGAACATAAGCATTCCCTTATATGAATCACTTTTTCCAAAATAGAATTTAGCAGACCTACAAACCAGTCCCCGATGGTTGATTTAGCTATGTGACTGTAATTTTCCCCAGATATGACTCTCAAACTTCCTCCAAAGTATAGATTAACATGCGTACATACACCAACCAACAGTTTCTTTCTCTGCGTGAATGTAACTGTTCATATATATGACTCTCCTACTTCTTCCGACCTACAGTTATTATGCCTACAAACCACCACCCAAACGTTGTGTTCTCTCCGTGAATGTAAGCTTTCCCATATTTGACTCTCACAATTGCTGCTAATTAGTGTTTAGAGGCTTGCAAAGCTGTCCCGAGTGTTGTTTTCTCTAGGTGACTGTAGCTATCCTATATAACACTCTGGAAGTCCTTTCAAACTGCAGTTTAGCATGCCAACAAAACATCACCCCATAGTTTCTGTCTCTGCATAAATGTAAGCGTTTGTGTATATAACTCTTGTACGTCTTTCAAAATACAATTTAGCAGACCTAAAAATCACCCGCCAAGAGTTGCTTTCTCTAAGTGACTGTCAGCTTTCGAACTTCTTCCAATCTATAGTTTAGCATGCCTGCACTACAGCACCCCGTATTTGCTTTCTCTGTGTTAATGTAAGCGTTCCTATGTATGTCTCTCGTACCTCTTCCAAAGTAGAGTTTAGTATGCTCAAAAACGGCCACCCCAACGTTGCTTTCTCTGAGTGAATGTAAGCGTTCCTGTATATGATTCGAACACTTCATTGAAAATACAGTTTAGCAGGCCTACGAACCACCCCCAGAGAGTTGCTTTCTCTAAATGACTGTAAGCTTTCCAGATATGACTCTCGAACATCCTCCAATCTATCGTTTAGTAGGCATACAAACATCACTCCATAGTTGCTTTCTCTGCATGAATGTAAGCGTTCCTATAAATGATTCTCGTCCTTCTTCCAAACTAGAGTTTAGTATGCCTACAAACCACAACCCCGTCGTTGATTTCTCCGAGTGAATATACCCAGTCCCCCATATGACTCTCCCCCTTCTTCCAAAGTAGAGTTTTGCAGGCCTACAAATCATCCCCTGAAAGTTGGTTTCTATAAATGACGGTACGCTTTCCTATATATTACTCTTTAACTTCTTGCAAAATAGAGATTTGCATGGCTACAAAAAAGCCACCCCATAATTGCTTTCTCTGCATGAATGTAAGCGTTCCCATATATCATTCTCCTACTTCTTCCAAACTAGAGTTCAGTATGCCTACAAACGACCACACCATCGTTGCTTTCTCTGAGTGAATGTAAGCCTTCCCATATATGACTCTCACTCTGAAACCAAAATAGAGTTTGGCACACCTACATTCCACACCCAGAGATTTGCTTTAAGCGACTCTAAGCTTTCTTATATGTGATTGTCAAACTTCGTCCAAACTAGAGTTTAGCATGCCTAGAAACCACCCCACAGTTGCTTTCTCTGCATGAATGTAAGCGTTCATATACATGACTCTCGTACTTCCTCCAAAATACAGTTTAGAATGCCTACAAACCACCACCCAAACGTTGCGTTCTCTGAATGAATGAAAGCATTCCCATGTTTGACTCTCACAATTGATGCAAAGTAGAGTTTAGCAGGCCAAGAAAGGCTCTCCCGAGAGTTGCTTTCTCTAGGTGACTGTAAGCTTTCCTAAATAAGACTCTCCAACTTCTTCCAAACTACAGGTTAACATGCCCACCAAACATCACCCCATGGTTTTTTCTTTGCATGAATGTAAGCATTAGTATATATGACTCTGGTACTTCTTTCAAAATACAATTTAGCAGACCTAAAAATCACCCACCAAGAGTTGCTTTCTCTAAATGACTGTTCAGGTTTGGAACTTCTTCCAAACTATAGCATGCTTACAAAACACCACCACGTAGTTGCTTTCTCTGTGTGAATGTAAGCGTTCCCAAATATCATTCTCGTACTTCTTCCAAACTATTTAGTATGCCTACAAAAACCACCCCAGTGTTGTTTCTCTGAGGGAATATAAGCGGTCCCATGTTTGACTCTCACACTTCATCCAAATTAGAGTTTAGCATGTGTACAAAAAAATCTCCCGAGAGTTGCTTTCCCTGGGTGACGGTAATCTTTCCTGTATAAGGTTCTCCAACTTCTTCCAAACTACAGTTTAGCATGCCTACAAAACCTGACGCCATAAGTGCTTTCTCTGTGTGAATGTAAGTGTTCCTATATAGGACTCTCGTACTTCTTCCAAACTACAGTTTAGTATGCCCTACAAACCACCACCCAAACGTTGTTTTCTCTGAGTGAATGTAAGCGTTCCCATATATGACTCTCACATTTCAACCAAAATAACTCTATTTCAACCAAAATAACTCTACATTCCACACCCAGAGAGTTGCTTTCTCTACGTGACTTTAAACTTTCCTATATATGACTCTCAAACTTCGTCCAAACTAGAGTTTTGCAAGCCTACAAAACACCACCCCATAGTTGCATTCGGTGCCGGAATGTAAGCGGTTCTACATGTGATTCTCTTGCTTCTTCTAGGAACCACAACCACAACGTTGCTTTCACTGAGTTCCCATATATTATTCTAACACTTCATTGAAAATAGAGTTTAGCAGGCCTACGAAACACCCCCTAGGGTTGCTTTCTCTAAGTGACTGTAAGCTTCCCAGATATGGCTCTCGAACTTCCTCCAAACTATATTTTAGTAGGCATACAAACATCACTCCATAGTTGCTTTCTCTGCGTGAAGGTAAGCTTTCCTATATACGATTCTCGTACTTCTTCCAAACTAGAGTTGACTATGCCTACAAATCACAATCCCATCGTTGATTTCTCTGAGTGAATGCACGCGGTCCCCAATATGACTCTCTCCCACTTCCAAACTGGAGTTTTGCAGGTGTACAAAACATCCCCCGAGAGTTGGTTTCTATGACTGTACCCTTTCCTATATATTACTCCTTAACTTCTTCCAAACTAGAGATTAGCATGGCTACAAAAACGCCACCCCATAATTGCTTTCTCTACGCGAATGTAAGCGTTCCCATATATCATTCTCCTACTTCTTCCAAACTAGAGTTTAGTATGCCTACAAACCACCACGCCGTCGTTGCTTTCTCTGAGGGAATGTAAGCCTTCCCATATATGACTCTCACTCTTAAACCAAAATAGAGTTTAGCAGGCCTACATTCCACACCCAGAGATTTGCTTTCTCTAAGTGACTCTAAGCTTTCTTATATGTGATTCTCAAACTTCGTCCAAACTAGAGTTTAGCATGCCTATAAAACACCACCCCATAGTTACTTTCAGTGCGTCAAAATGTATGTGCTCCTATATGTGATTCTCGTGCTTCTTCCAAACTGCAGTTTAGTAAGCCTACAAACAACCCCATCGTTGCTTTCTCTGAGTGAATGTAAGCCTTCTCATATATGACTCTCACACTTCAACCAAAACAGGGTTTTGCAGGCCTACAAACCACCCGCCAAGACTTGCTTTTTCAAAGTGGCTGTTACCTTTCCTATATAGGACTCTGGAACTTCTCCCAAGCTAGACTTTAACATGTCTACCTGACACTACTCCGTAGTTGCTCTCGCTGTGTGAATGTAAGCGTTCCTATATATGAGTCTTGTACCTCTTCTTAACTAACATCTGGCATGCCAAAATAACACTCCCCCATAGTTGCTTTCTTTGAGTCAATGTAAACATTCCTATATATGTCTCTCGCACTTCTTCCAAACTAGAGTTGAATAAGTCTACAAACCAATCCCCGACAGCTGTTTTCTCTGAACGAATTTAAGCGTTCCTATATATGACTATGGCACTTCCTCCAAACTAGAGTTTAGAAAGCCTACACTCCACCCCTGTTCGTTGCTTTCTCTAAGTTACTGTAAGTTTTCCTATACATGGCTCTCAAAATTTTCCAAACTAGAGTTAGCATGCCTACTATACACCTACACATAATTGCTTTGTCTGAGTGAATATAAGCCTTCCTATATATGACTGTCGCACTTTTTCCAAATTAGAGTGTAGCCAGCCTGGAAAGCACCCCTTATAGTTGCTTTCATTGAGTGAATGTTAACATTCCTATGTATGACTCTCGCAACTTTTCCAATCTAAGATTTTAGCAATGCTACAAATCCCCCGCCGAGAGTTCCTATACATAACTGTCCTCTTTTTCCAAGCTAGAGTTTAGGAAGCCTAGAATCCGTCCCCCCGTAGACGCTTTATGTGAACGTAAGCGTTCTATATATGACTCTCGCCTTCCTCCAAACTAGAGCTTAGCAAGCCTACAAACCAACTCCCTATAATTGCTTTCTCTGAATGAATGATATCGTTCCTATATAAGACTCTCGAACTTCTTCCAAACCAGAGTTTAACAAGCCAAAAAAGCACCCCCCATAGATGCTTCCTCTAACTCAAAGCTAATATTCCTATATATGATTCAGCTTCTTCATCCAAACTAGAGTAAGGCAAGCTTACAAATCACACATCAATAGTTGCTTTCTATAAGTAAATGTAAGCATCCCTATATATGACTATAGCAATTCTTCCAAACTGGAGTTTAGCAAGCCTACAGACCCCAGGACTCCACTCCATAGTACCCTGGGCATTGGCGCCTGCCTGTCATGCAGGACATAGGGGCGGACGCTCATCTCAGACACGGCATTGGTGGATTGTAGGCTTTTTTAAGTTTTTGAATTGAAGAACTCTGAGAATTGGAATTCGGTTTAGGGTAAGGTTAGGTGTTAGGGACTAGGATTAGGTTTAGGGGTTAGGGTTTTAGGTTAGAATTAGGGTTAGGATTACTGTTAGGGTTAGAGATTAGGATTATGTTTAGTGGTTGGGTTTAGGTTTAGGGTGAGAGGCAAGAGTAAGGGTCAGGGATTAGGGTTACTGTTAGGAGTTAGATTCAGGGCTTACGAAGGGTTTGGTTTAGTGATAGGGTTAGGGCTTACGTTTAACGGTGTGTGTTAGGGCACGGGCCCCGTCTAATGTACGGGGCACTGTGGGTGTGGAGCAAGGCTGCGTCCCCACTTCATCTTACCCTTGGTGTTGGGCTTCAACTGTCACGCAGGACAAAGGCAGAGGCTCATGAAACGCATGGTTAGGATTAAGGTTTAAGGTTAGGGTCAAGGTTGAGGGTTAGGGTGAGGGTTAACAGTTAGAGTTAGGGTAAGGGGGTTAGGGATAGGGTTAGGGTTAAGGGTTAGGTTTATGGTTCAGGTTTAAGGTTAGCGTTAGAGGGTAGGGTTAGTGTAACTGTAGGTCAGTGTTGCGGTTAGATCTCTAGGCATTAGGGTAAAGGTCAGGGTTAGGGTTAAGAGTTAGGGTTAAGTTTAATGGTTAAGGATTGGGATTAGGGTTGAGGGTTAGGGTTAAGATTATGGGTAATGACTCAGGATCAAAGGTTAGGGTTATTTTTAGGCGTAGGGTTAGCGTAAGGGGTTAGGGTTAATGTTAGTGTTGTTGGTAGGGTTAAGGTTAGGGTTGGCGTTTCAGAATTAGGGATTAGGTGTTATGGTTATGGCTAGGAGTTAGCGTTAGATTTACGGTATAGGTCTTGTTCTCAGGGTGTCATGCATTAACGTTAAGATAAGGGGTTAAAGTTAGGGTTACGGTGAGCTTTACCTGTTAAGGTGAGCAGTAGGATCAGGGTTAGGTGTTATGTTCTGGGTTAGGGTTATGGGTGAGGGGTAGGGTTTATCCTTAGGGCACGGGCCCTCTATGCACTAGGAGGCGAAGTTAGGGGTCTGTGATGGTCGCTGGGAACCCACTCTATCGCACGCACTGTATGGGCCTCTGGGTTTCATGCAGGACACTGTGGCAGAGCCGGCTTTCATGCATGGCTTAGTAGGATTGTAGGCTTTCAAAACTCTGAGAAAGCAAGAAGTCTGAGAATTAGATTTCGGGTTAGAATTACGGCACGGTTTAGGGATGAAGATTAGTGGTTAGGGTGAGGGCTTAGGGTTAGGGGTTAGGGTTAGGGTTGCTGGTAGGGTGAAGGTTAGGTTTGACGTTTTAGAATTAGGGATGAGGTGTTACGGTTATGACTATGGTTTAGGATTAGAATTACGGGATAGGGCTTCTTCTCAAGGTGTTATGCATTCACGTTAAGTTAAGGGGCTAAGTTAGGGTTACGGGGAGGTTTATGTTTTAAGGTGAGCAATAGGATCAGGGTTAGGTGTTATGTTCAGGGTGAGGGTTATCTGTTAGGGGCAGTGTTTATACTTAGCGTACGGGCCCTGTCTGCACTGGGCGGGGGGCTGGGGTTAGGGGGATGGTATTGTCCCCGGGAACACACTCTATCGTACGCTGGGTATGGGCTCCTGGGTTTCATGCAGGACACAGTGGCAGAGCCCCCTTTTACTCATGGCATGGGAGGGTTGTAGGCTTTCTAAACTCTGAGAAAGCAAGAAGTCCGAGAATTAGATTTAGGGGTAGGATTCTGGTAATGTTTAGGGATGAAGATTAGTGTCAGGGTGGGGTCTTGGGTTAGGGGTTGGGGTTAAAGGTTAGTGTTAGGTTTAACAGTTACAGTTAGGTTTACGGTTAAGTCTCAGGGTTCGGGTTAAGGTTTGGGTTTAGCGTTTGGCACAGGGGTAGGCTTCAGTGTTAGCTTCATGGTTAAAGATTAGGAGTAGGGTTAGTGTGAGGGTTAAGGGTAAGGGTCAAGATTAAGGGTTCAGGTTGGGGTTAGGCTTAGGTTTAGGGTTAGGGGTCAAGGGTCAGGTTTAGGGTTAAGTGTTGGGCTTAGGGTTGGGGTTTAGTGTTAAGTTTATCGTTAAGGATTAGGGTTAGGGTCAGGGTTAAATGCTTGGGTGCGGGTAATGGTTAGGGTCAGGGTTAAGGTTTATGGATAGGGTTAGTGTTAAGGGTTTACGGGTAGGTTTAGGGTTCAGGGTTAGAGTTAGCATTAGGGCTTAAGGTTAGGATTAGGTGGTAGGTTAGATTTTAGGGTTAGATCTAGGCGTTAGAGTAAGGGTTAAGAGATAGGGTTAGGTTTAATGCTTAGGATTAGGGTTAGGGTTTGGGGTTAAAGTAAGTGTTAGGGCTTAGGTTTAAGGATCAAAGGTTAGGGTTATTTTTTCCTGTAGTGTTAGGGTTAGAGATAAGGAATAAGGTTGGCGTGAGAGTTTTCCTTACTGTTAGGGTTAAGGGTCAGGCTTAGATTAAAGGTTCAGGTTAGGGTCAGCGTTAAGGGTTAGGGTGAGGGTTAACGGTTACGGTAAAGGTTAAGCGTTAGTGTTAGGGATTAGCGATTAGGGTTTTTGGTAAGTGTTAGGGTTAGGAGTTAGTGTTTTATGAAGGGGTATGGTTAGAATTAGGATTGGGGTTAGTGTTAGGGTTAGGTTTAGGAGTTAGGTTTAGGGTAAAAGGATAGGATTAGCGTTAAGGGTTGGGCTCAGGTTTAGGGTTAAAGTTTAGTGTTAGGGTTAATGTTTAGTGTTATGGTCCAGTTTAAGTGTTAGGGTGAGGGTTAACGGTTAGGATTAGGCTTAGAGGTTGGGGATATAGTGAGGGTTCAGTGTTAGGGTTAGGTTTAGGGTTCAGGGTTAAGGTTAGCTGTAGGGGTTATGGTTAGGGTTAGGTGTTAGGTTAGTGTCAGGGTTAGGTCTAGTCGTGAGGGTAAGGTTTAGGGTTAGCTTTAAGAGCTAGGGTTAGGTTGAATGGATAGGATTAGGATTAGGGTTAAGAGTTAGGGTAAGGCTTAGGGGTTAGGGTGAAGGGTTAAGGGTTTTTGTTAGGCATAGCGTTGGGGTTAGAAGTAAGGGTTACTGTCAGTGTTAGGGTTGTAGGCAGGGTTACGGTTAGAGTTAGCGGTTTAGAATTAGGGTTAGGGATTAGGTGTTACAGTGACGACTAGGAGATAGGGTTTGAATTATGGGATAGGGGTTGTTCTCAGGGAATGGGTTATGCACTAACGTTAGGATAAGAGGTTAAAGTTAGGCTCACGGTGAGGTTTACGTGTTAAGGGGAGAAATAGGAACAGGGTTAGGTGTTATGTTCACGGTGAGGGATATCTGTTACAGGTATTGTTTATGCTTAGCGCACGGGCCCTGTCTGCCTTAGGCGGGGGTGGGGGGAGGTTAGGGGACTGGGATTGTCACCAGGATCCCACTGTATCGTACTCTGGGTATGGGCCCGTGGGTTTGATGCAGGACACAGTGGTAGAGCCTCCTTTCACGCATGGCATGGGAGGATTGCAGGCTTTCTAAACTCTAAGAAAGCAGAAGTCTGAGAATTAGATTTAGGGTTAGGATTCTGGTTAGGGTTAAGGATGAAGTTTAGTGTTAGGGTGAGGGCTTAGGGTTAGGGATTAGGGTTAGGGTTAAAGGTTACTCTTAGGTTTAATGGTTACAGTTCGGTTTAGGGTTGAGGTTTACGGTTAGGGTTAAGATGAGGGGTTAGGGTTTGGTATAGGGTTAGGGTTAGGTACAGGGTTAGGGTTAAGTGTTAGCTTTACGGTTGAAGATTAGGATTAGGGTTAGGATTAAAGGTTAGCGTGAGAGTTAACGGTTAGGGTTAAGGTTAAGAGTTAGGGTTAGCGTTTAGGTTTAGGGTTAAGGGTTAGGGTTAGCTTTAGGGTTCGAGTTATGTGTTAGGGTTTGTGTTAGAGGTTAGGGTTAGGTTTACTGTCCACGGTTAGGATTACGTTTAGGGGTTAGCATTAGGGTTAAGGATTAGGTTTAGGGTAAGGGTTTAGAGTTAGTGTTGGGCTTTAGGCTCGGGGCTTAGGTTCAGGGTCAGGGGTTAGGGTTGGTGGTAGGGCTTAGATTTATCGGTCAGTTTAAGGGCACAGGACCTGGTTAATCTACGGTGAGAGGGGTGCGGTCGGAGTCATCACGAAAGCACAACATCATTCCCTGGGCCCTGGGACAAGATCTACATGCAGGACTCAGGCGGAGCCTCATCTCACACATGGCATGGCTGTATTGTAGGCTTGCTTCACTCGGGAATGGAAGTAGTGTGAGAATTAGGGTTAGGGTTGGGGTTAGGGGTTTCGAGTTAGGGGTTAGGCTTGGAGTCAGGGTTAGGTGCTAGGGATTAGTGGTTAGGGTTAGAGTTAGTGTTACGGGTTAGGTGTTAACTCTGGTTTAGGGGGCCAGGGTAAGGTTTAGGTTTGGAGTTAGCGTTAGGGTTAGGGGTTAGGGTTAAGGGATAGGGTTAGGGTTAAGGGTTAGGCTTAGGGTAAGGGTTCAGGTTTAGGGTTAGGGTCACGGTTAAGGGTTAGGGTGAGGGTTAACAGTTAGGGATAGGGTTAGGGGGTTAGGGATAGGATTAGGGTTAAGGGTTAGGTTTATGGTTCAGGTTTAAGGTTAACATTAGGGGGTTAGGGTTAGTGTTAACTGTAAGTCAGTGTTAGGGTTAGATCTCTAGGCATTAAGGTAAAGGTTAGGTTTAAGGTTAAGTGTTAGGGTTATGTTTAATGGTTAGGCTTGGGATTAGGGTTAAGTGTTAGGGTTAAGGTTAGGGGTTATGACTAAGGATCAACGGTTAGGGTTATTTTTATGCGTAGGGTTAGGGTAAGGTGTTAGGGTTAGTGTTAGTGTTGTTGGTAGGGTTAAGGTTAGGGTTGGCGTTTCAGAATTCGGGATCAGGTGTTATGGTTATGGCTAGGAGTTAGCGTTAGAATTACAGTATAGTGCTTTTTCTCAGGGTGTCATGCATTAACGTTAAGATAAGGTGTTAAAGTTAGGGTTATGGTGAGCTTTACCTCTTAAGGTGAGCAGTATGATCAGGGTTAGGTGTTATGTTCTGGGTTAGTCTTATGGGTGAGGGGTAGGGTTTATGCTCTGGGCACGGGCCCTGTATGCACTAGGAGGCAAAGATAGGGTTCTGTGATGGTCGCTGGTAATCTACTCTATCGTATGCAGTGTATGGGCCTCTGGTTTCCTGCAGGACACTGTCGCAGAGCGGGCTTTCATGCATGGCTTAGTAGGATTGTAGGCTTTCAAAACTCTGAGAAAGCAAGAAGTCTGAGAATTAGATTTCGGGTTAGGATTACGGCACGGTTTAGGGATGAAGATTAGTGTTAGGGTGAGGGCTTAGGGTTAAGGGTTAGGGTTAGGGTTAGGGTTGATGGTAGGTTGAAGTTTAGGGTTGGCACTTTAGAATATGGATGAGGTGTTATGGTTATGGCTAGGGATTAGGTTTAGAATTATGGGATAGGGCTTCTTCTTTGGGTGCTATGCATTAACGTTAACATAAGGGGATAAATTAGTGTTATGGTTAGGTTTATGTTTTAAGGTGAGCAACAGGATCAGGGTTAGGTTTTATGTTTGGAGTTAGGGTTATCTGTTAGGGATAGTGTTTTTGCTTAGCGCACGGGCCCTGTCTTCACCAGGAGGGGGGGGTTAGGGACTAGGATTGCCACTGGGAACCCGCTCTATCATGCACTAGTTATGGGCCCCCGGGTTTCTTGCAGGACACAGTGGCAGAGCCTCCTTTTACTCATGACATGGGAGAATTGTAGGCTTTCTAAACTCTGAGAAAGCAAGAAGTCTGAGAATTAGATTTAGGGGTAGGTTTATGGTAATGTTTAGGGATGAAGGTTAGTGTTAGGGTGCGTTCTTAAGGTCAGTGGTTAGGGTTAAAGGTTAGTGTTAGGTTTAACCGTTACAGTCAGGTTTATGGTTATGTTTTAGGGTTAGGGTTAAGGTTAAGGTTTAGCGTTTGGTACAGTGTTAGGCTTAAGTTTTAGCTTTAGGGTTAAAGATTAGGATTAGGGTTAGGGTTAAGGGCTAGTGTGAGGGTTAATGATAAGGATCAAGACTAAGGGCTAGGGTTTTTGTTAGTGTTAGGAATAAGTCTTCGTGTAGGCTTTAGGGTTAGCGTTAAGTGTTATGGTTAGGGTTAGGTTTAGGGTTCATGGTTAGTGTTATGTTTATGGGTTAGTGTTAGGGTTAGGGATTAGGTTTAGGGTAAGGTTTTAGAGTTCGTGTTCAGCGTTACGGTCGGAGCTTATGTTTACGGTTAGGGGTTAGTGTTAGTGTTAGGGCTGAGATTTAGCTTTTAGTTTAAGGGCACAGGACCTGTTTTATTTACGGTGAGAAGGGTGCTGTCGGAGTCTCCACGAAAGCACAAAATCGTTCCCTGATCCTTGGGAAAGGACCTACATGCAGGACTCAGGTGGAGCCTCATCTCACGCATAGTATAGCTGTATTGTAGGCTTGCTACACTCTGAGAATGGAAGTAGTGTGAGAATCAGGGTTAGGGTTTGGGTTAGGGGTTTGGAGTTTGGGATTATGGTTCGAGTCAGGGTTAGGTCCTAGGGATTAGGAGTTAGGGTTAGTGTTAGGGATAGGGGTTAGTTGTTGGGTTTGGGTTAGGGTGCTAGGGTTAGGTTTAGGGTTGGGGTTAATATTAGGGTTAGCGTTTAGGGTTAAAGGATAGGATTATGGTTAAGGGTTTGGCTTAGGGTTAGGGTTAAGGGTTAGTGTTAAGGTTTAGGGTTAAGTTCAGGGTTACGTGTTAGGGTGAGGGTTAACAGTTAGGGTTATGGTTAGGGTCTTAGGGGTAGGGTTAGGGTTAGAGTTAGGGGTTAGGATTAAGGGTGAAGTGTTAGGGTTATTTTTAGGCATAGTTTTAAAGTTAGGGGCTAGGGTAATGTTTGGTTTGATGGTAGGTTTAAGGTTAGGGTTAGCAGTTTAGAATTCGCATTAGGGATTAGGTGTTATGGTTATGGCTTGGAGTTAGGGTTAGAATTCAGAGATAGGAGTTGTTCTCAGGGTAAGTGTTATGCATTAACGTTATGATAAGGGGTTAAATTTAGGGTTATGGTGAGATTTACATTTTAAGGTGAGCAATGGGATCAGGGTCAGGTGTTATGTTCAGGGTTATGGTTAGGGGTGAGGGGTAGGGTTTATGCTTACGACTCGGGCCCTGTCTGCACTAGGCAGGGGGGGAGGGGTTTGGGGTTGCGATTGTCGTCGGGAACCCACTCTAGTGTATGCTGAGTATGGGCACTGGGGTTTCCGGCAGGACACAGTGGTAGAGCCTCCTTTTATTCATGGCATGGGAGGATTGTAGGCTTTCTAACGCTGAGAAAGCAAGAAGTCTGATAATTAGATTTAGGGTTAGGATTATAGTTAGGGTTAGGAATGAGGTTAGTGCTAGGGTGAGGGATTAGGGCTAGGGATTATGGGTAGAGTAAAGGTTAAATGTTAGAGTTAGGTTTAACGGTTACAGTTAGGTTTAGGGTTACGTTTTAGGGTGAGGGTTATGGTTAGGGGTTAGGGTTTGGTACAGGGTTAGGGTTAAGTGTTAGGTTTAGGGTTAAAGATTAGAATTCGGATTAGGGTTGACGGTTAGTGTGAGTGTTAACGGTTAGGTTTGTGTTTAAGGGTTAGGGTTAGGGTTTAGGGCTAGTGTTAAGCGTTCGTGTTAGATTTAGGGTTAGAGTAAAGTGTTATGGTTAGGGTTATGGGTTAGCATTAGGGTTAAAGGTTAAGGGTTAGGTTTATTTTCAGGCACAGGGTTAGGATTAGGTGTTAGGGTTAGTGTTACCGTTAAGGTTTTTTGTAGGCTTAAGGTTAGGTTTAGCAGTTTAGAATTAGGGTTAGGGATTAGGTGTTATGGTTATGGTAAGGAGTTAGGGTTAGAATTATGGCATAGGGGTTGGTCTCAGGGTCAGTTTTATGCTTAAAGTTAGGGTAAGCGGTTAAAGTTAGTGTTACGGTGAGCTTTACGTGTTAAGGTGAGCAATAGGATCAGGGTTAGGTTTTATGTTCAGGGTTAGGGTTATGGGTGAGGGGTAGAGTTTATACTTAGGGTTAGGGTTAGGGTTAGGGTTTAGGCTTAAGGATCAAGGGTTAGGGTTAGGGTTAGTGTTAGGGCTGTTGGTAGGGTTAAATTTAGGGTTAGCAGCTTACAATTAGGTATTAGGTTTTACAGTTATGAATAAGATTTAGGGTTAGAATTATGGGATAGGTGTTGTCCTCAGGGTAAGTATTATTCATTAACGTTAGGATAAGGGGTTAGGGTTAGGGTTATGGTGAGTTTTACATGTTAAGGTGAGCAATAGGATCAGGGTCAGATGTTATGATCAGGGTTATGGTTATGGGTTAGGGGCAGTGTTTATGCTTAGGGCACAGGCCCTGTCTTCACTAGGTGGGGGGGCTCGGAGGCTGGGATTGTCACCAGGAACCCACTCTATCGTATGCTGGGTATGGGCCTCTGGGTTTCATGCAGGGCACAGTGGCAGAGCCTCCTTTCATGCATGGCATGGGAGGATTGTAGGCTTTCTAAACTCTGAGAAAGCAAGAAGTCTGAGAATTAGATTTAGGGTTAGGATTACGGTTAGGGTTAGGGATGAAGTTTAGTGTTAGGGAGAGGGCTTAGTGTTAGGGATTAGGGTTTGGTACAGGGTTAGGGTTAAGTGTTCGGCTTAGGGGTAAAGATTAGGATTAGTGTTAGGTTTAAGGGTTACCTGAGGGTTAACGGTTAGGGTTAAGGTGAAGGGTTAGGGTTAGGGTTTAGGGTTAGGATTAGGGGTTCGTGTTAGGTTTAGGGTTACACTTAAGTGTTAGGGTTTAGGTTCAGGTTTAGGGTTCATGGTTAAGGTTATGTTTAGGGGTTAGGTTTAGGGGTTAGGTTTGGTGTAAGGGTATAGTGTTAGTGAAGGGAGTTTGGGTCAGGGTTTCTGTTTAGGGTAGGGGTTAGTGTTAGGACTTAGATTTAGCGATTAGTTTAAGGTCAGAGGACCTGTTTAATCTATGGTGAGAAGGGTGTGGAATCGGTCGCTGAGACACCACAGCATTGTACCCTGGGCCTTGGGCTCAGACGTACATGCAGGAATCAGGGGGAGCCTGTTCTCATGCATGGCATGGTTGTATTGTAGGCTTGGTTAACTCTTAGAATGGAAGAAGTGTGAGAATTAGGGTTATGGTTAGGGTTAGGGATTTGGGTTTAGGAGAGAGTGTTCAAATGAGGGTTAGGGGTTAGGCATTAGGGGTTAGGGTTAGTGTTAGGGTTAGGGGTTGGGGTGAGGGTTGGGTTAGGGGCTAGGGTTAGGTTTAGGGTTGGGGTTAGTGTTAGCGTTCGAGTTAGGGATTAGAGTTAGGGTTAAGGGATAGGATTAGGGTTAAGAGTTTGGCTTAGGGTTCAGGTTAAGGGTTAGGGTTATGGTTAAAGATTAGTGTTAGTTTAAACAGTTACAGTTAGGTTTAGGGTTAAATTTTAGGGTGAGGGCTTTTTAAACTCTGAGAGAGGAAGACGTCTGAGATTAAGATTTAGGGATAGGATTATGGTTAGGATTAGGGATGACGATTAGTGTTAGGGTGAGGGCTTAGGGTTAAGGGTTAGGGATAGAGTTAGGGTTAAGGTTAGTGTTAGTTTTAACGGTTAAAGTTAGGTTTAGGGTTAAGGTTTATTGTCAGGGTTAAGGTCAGGGGTTAGGGTTTCGTACAGGGTAAGAGTTAAGTGTTAGGTTTAGGGTTAAAGATTAGCATTATGGTTAGTGTTAAAGGTTAGTGTGAGGGTAAAAGTTTAGGGTTAAGTTTAAGGGCTAGGGTTAGGGGTTAGTGTTAGGGTTAAGGGGTCTTGTTAGGTTTAGGGTTACAGTTAAGTGTTATGGTTAGTGTTAGGGGTTACGGTTAGGCTTAGGGTTCATGGTTAGTGTAACATTTAGGGGTTAGGGCTAGGGTTAAATGATAGTGTTAGAGTTAAGGCTTAGGCTTTGGGTAAAGGTTTAGGGATAGGTTTACGGGTTAGGGTTAGTGTCAGGGTTAAATGTTAGGGTGAGAGTTAACAGTTATGGTTAGGGTTATTGGTTAGGGGTTGTGTTTATGCTTAGGGCACGTGCCTTGTCTGCACTAGGCGGAGAGGTTAGGGGGCTAGCATATTCGCCGGGAAATCACTCTATCGTATGCTGGGTATTGGCCCCTGGACACAGTGGCAGGGCCTCCTTTCACACATGGCATGGGAGGATTATAGGCTTTCTAAACTCTGAGAAAGAAAAAGTCTGAGAATTAGATTTAGGGTTAGGATTATGGTTAGAATTAGGGATGAAGTTTAGTGTTAAGGTGATGCCTTAGGGTTAGGGGTTAGGTTTAGGGTCAGAGTTAAAGGTCAGTGTTAGGTTTAACAGTTACAGTTAGGTTTAGCGTTAAGGTTTAGTGTTAGGGTTCAGTTTAGGGGATAGGTTTTGGTACAGGTTAAGGTTTAAGTGTTAAGTTTAGAGTTAAAGATTACAATTAGGGTTAGGTTTAAAGGTAAGTGTGAGGATTAACGGTTAGGGTTAAGCATGAGGGTTAGGGATTAGGTTTAGTGTTAAGGGTTTATGTTAGTTTAGGGTTAGAGTTAAGTGTTATGGTTAGGGTTAGGCGTTAGGGTTAGATATAGGGTGCATGGTTAGGGTTACGTTTAGGGGTTAGGGTTACGGGTTAGGTTTAGGGTGAGTGTTTGGTGTTAGTGTTGGGCATTAGGATAAGGGCTTAGGTTTAGGGTTAGCGTTTAGGTTTAGTGTTAGGGCTTAGATTTAGCGGTTAGTTTAAGGGCACAGGACCTGTTTAATCTATGGTGAGAAGGGTGCAGAATTGGTCCCCTTGACACCACACCATCGTACCTGGGCCTTGGGCCCAGACCTACATGCAGGACTCAGGCGGAGCCTCTTCTCACTCATGGCATGGCTCTATTGTAGGCTTGGTGAACTCTGAAAATGGAGGAAGTGTGAGAATTAGGGTTATGGTTATGGTTAATTGTTTGGGGTTAGGGGTTAGGGTTCGAGTGTGGTTCAGGGGTTAGAAATTAGGAGTTAGTGTTAGTGTTAGGGTTAGGGGTTAGGGGTTAGTGTTGGTTTAGGGGCTAGGGTTAGATTCAGAGTTAGGGTTAGTGTTAGGGTTAGGGTTAGGGATTATGGTTAGGGTTAGGAATTAGGGTTAGGGTTAGGCTTAAGGGATAGGATTAGGGTAAAGGGTTAAGGCTTAGGGTTAGCATTAGGGATTAGGGTTAGGGTTAAATGTTAGGGTTTTGGTCTGATTTAAGGGTTAGGGTGAGCGTTAACAGTTAGGGTTAAGGTTAATTGTTAGGATTGGGGGTTAGGCTTAAGGATTCGTATTAGGGTTAGGGTATAAGGGTGAGACTTAAGTCTTATGGTTAGGGACAGGGCTTTTGGTTAGGGATAAGGGTTAGGAGTTAGGGTTACTTTTAGGCATAGGGTAGGATTAGGGGTGAGGGTTAGGGTTAGGGTTAGTGTTAGGGTTGTTGGTAGTGTTAAGGTTAGGGTTAGCAGTTTAGAATTAGGGTTAGGGATTAGGTTTTATGGTTATGGCTAAGATTTAGGGTTAGAATTATGGGATAGGCGTTGTTCTCAGTGTAAGTGTTATGCATTAACTTTAGGAGATGCGGTTAAAGTTAGGGTTACAGTGTGGTCTACATGATAAGGTGAGCAGTAGGATCAGGGTTAGGTGTTACGTTCAAGGTTAGGGTTATATGTTAGGCGTACTTTTTATGCTTAGGGCACGGGCCCTGTCTGCACTAGGCGGGAGGATTAGGGGTCTAGGATTGTGGCCGAGAACTTTCTCTATCGTACACTGGGTATGGGTCCCTGGGTTTCATGCAGGACACAGTGGCAGAGCCTCTTTTCACGCATGGCATGGGAGGATTGTAGGCTTTCTAAACTCTGAGAAAGCAAGAAGTCTGAGAATTAGATTTAGGGATAGGATTATGGTTAGTGTTAAGGATAAAGTTTAGCATTAGGGTGAGGGCTTAGGGTTAGGGGTTAGAGTTACGGTCAGGGTTAAAGGTTAGTGTTAGGTTTAATGGTTACAGTTAGCTTTAGGGTCAAGTGTTAGGGTTAAGGTTAAGGTTAGGGGTTAGGTTTTGGTACAGGGTAAGGGTTAACTGTTAGGTTTAGGGTTAAAGATTACGATTAGGGTTAGGTTTAAGGGTTAGTGTGAGAGTTAACGGTTAGGGTTAAGGTTAAGTGTTAGGGTTAGTGGTTAAGTTTAGGTTTAAGTGTTCGTGTTAGGTTTAGGGTTAGAGTTAAGTGTTATGGTTAGGGTTTGGAGTTAGGGTTAGGTTTAGGGTTCATCGTTAGGGTTACGTTTAGGCATTAGGGTTATGGGTAAGGATTAGGGTAAGGGTTTAATGTTAGTGTTGGGCGTTAGGGTCAGGGCTTAAGTTTAGGGTTAAGGGTTAGTGTTAGAGTTAGCGTTAGGGCTTAGATTTAGAGGTTATTTTAAGGGCACAGGACCTGTGTAATCTATGGTGAGAAGTGTGCAGAATGGGTCATCGCCACACCACACCATCGTACCCTAGGCCTTGGGCCCAGACCTACATGCAGGTCTCAGGCAGAGCCTCTTCTCACGCATGGCATGGTTTTATTGTAGGCTTGGCTAACTCTGAGAATGGAGGAAGTGTGAGAATTATGGTTATGATTAGGGTTAGGTGTTTGGGGTTAGGGGTTAGTGTTCGCGTGAGGGTTAGGTGTTAGGGATTAGGGGTTAGGGTTAATGTTAGCATTAGGGGTTAACGGTTAGGGTTGGGTTAGGGACTAGAGATAGATTTAGGGTTGGGGTTAGGGTTAGGGTTAGGGTTAGGGGTTAGGGTTAGGGTTAAGGGATAGGATTAGGGTTAAGGGTTAAGGCTTAGGGTTAGCATTAAGGGATAGGGTTAGGGTTAAGGGTTAGGTTTATGGTCCGAGTTAAGGGTTAGGGTGAGGGTTAACAGTTAGGGTTAGGGTTATAAGTTAGGGATAGTGTTAGGTTTAAGGTCTAGGGTTAGGGTTAGAGGTAGCTTTACTGCTAAGATTAGGTCTCGGCATTAAGGTAAGGGTTAGTGTTAGGGTTAAGGGTTAGGGTTAGGTTTAATTGTTAGGATTAGGATCAGAATTAAGGGTTAGGCTTAGGGTTAGGGGATAGGGTTAGGGTTTAGGGTAAACTTTTAAGGTTATGTTTAGGGATAAGGTTAGGGTTAGTGTTTAAGGTTAGGGTTAGTATTAGGGTTGTTTGTAGGGTTAAGGTAATGTTTAGTGGTTAGAATTAGGGTTAGGGATTAGGGGTTACTGTTATGGCTAGGAGTTAGGGTTAGAATTAAGTGATAGGGGTTGTTCTTAGCATAAGTGTTATGCATTAATGTTAGGATAAGTGGTTAAAGTTAGGTTTACGGTGAGGTTTATGTGTTAAGGTGAGCAATAGGATCAGGGTTAGAATTATGAGTGAGGGGTAGGGTTTTGCTTAGGGTATGGGCCCTGTCTGCCCTAGGAGTGGGATTGAGGGGGATGCGATTGTCACCAGAAACCCACTCTATCGTATGCAGGGTATGGGCCCATGGGTTTCTTGTAGGACACTCTGGCAGAGCCTGATTTCACGCATGGTAAAGGAGGTTTGTAAGCTTTCAAATCTCTAAGAAAGTAAGAAGTCTGAGAATTAGATTTAAGGTTAGGATTATCGTTATGGTTAGGGATGAAGTTTAATCTTAGGGTGAGGGCTTCGGGTAAGGGGATACGGTTAGTTTTAGGGTTAAAAGTTACTGTTAGGTTTAACAGTTACAGTTAGACTTAGGGTTTAGGTTTAGGGTTAGGGTTAAGCTTAGGGGTTATGGTTTGGTACAGGGTTAGGGTTAAGTGTTAGGGTTAGGGTTAAAGATCATGACAAGGGTTAGAGTTAAGGGTTAGTTTGAGTGTTAACAGTAGGGTTAAGGATAACTTTTAGGGTTAGGGGTTAGGATTAGTGTTAGGGCTGAGATTTAGTGGTTAGTTTAAGGGCACAGGACCTGTTTAATCTATGGTGAGAGTGGTGCACAGGGTCGCTGCGACACAACACCACCGTACGCTGGGCCTTGGGCCAAGACCTACATACAGGACTCAGGTGGAGCCTCTTCTCACGCATGACATGGCTGTATTGTAGGCTTGGTTAACTCTGAGAATGGAAGAAGTGTCAGAAATCGGGTTAGGGCTGGCTGTAGGTGTTTTTAACCCCTAACCCTAACACTAACCCCCTAATCCTAACCCTAACACTAACCCCAAGGTTAAATCTAACCTTAACCCCTACGACAACCCTAACCCTAACCCTAACCCCTCTCACTGTAGAATAAACAGGTCCTGTGCCCTTAAACTAACCACTAAATCTAAGCCCTAACATCAACCCTAACCTCTGACCCTAAACCTAAGCCCTGAGCCTAAAGCCCAACACTAACTCTAAACTCTTACCCTAAAGCTAATCCCTAACCCTAATGCTAACCTCTAAACGTAACCCTAACTGTGAACCCTAAACCTAACCCTAACCTCGAGCGCTAACCATAGCACTTAACTCTAACCCTAAACCTAACATGAACCCTTAATCCTAACACTAACCCTAACCCTAACTCTTAACTTTAACCTTGACTGTTAACCCTCACACTAACCTTTAAACCTAACCTTAATCGTAATCTTTAACCCTAAACCTAATATTTAACCCTAATCCTGTACCAAACCCTAAACCCTAACCTTAAACCTAACCATAAACCTTAACCCTGAACCTAACTGTAACGGTTAAAACTAAGAGTAACCTGTAACGCTACCCGTAACCCCTAACTCTAAGCCTTCACCCTAATACTAACCTTGATCCTTAACCCGAACCCTAACCCTAACCCTAAATCTAATTCTCAGTCTTCTTGCTTTCTTAGAGTTTAGAAAGCCTACAATCCTCCCATGCCATGCGTGAAAGGAGGCTATTCCACTGTGTACTGAATGAACCGCTGGGGCCCATAACCAGAGTACGATAGAGTGGGTTCCTGGTGACAATCCCAGCCCCCTAACCCCCCCCCTCGCCTAATGCAGACAAGGCCCGTGCCCTAAGCATAAACTCTACACCTCACCCAAAACTCTAACCCTGAAAATAACATTTAACCCTGATTCTATTGCTCACCTTAGAATGTAAACCTCACTGTAACCTGAACTTTAACCTCTTATCCTAACGTTAATGCATAACACTTACCCTGAGATTAACCCCTATCCCATAATTCTAACCCTATCTCCTAGTCATAACTGTGACAACTAATCCCTAACCCTAATTCTAAACCACTAACACTAACTGTTACCCTACGTAGTTACTGTTACGGTAACCTACTGTTACCCTAACACTGAACCTAACCCTTACTCCTAACGCCAAAGCTATGGCTAAAAATAATGCTAACCCTTGACCCTTTACCCTAACTCCTAACCCTAACCCTAACCCTAACCCTAACCCAACCTTAGCTCTTAACCCTAACCCTAAACCTTACCCTGACGCCTAGACCTAACACTAACACTAAACTAACACCTAACCCTAATCATAACCCCTAAAGCTAACCCTAACCCTGAACCCTAAACCTAACTCTAACACTTAATACTAACTATATCCCTAACCCCTAACCCCAACCCTAACCCTAACCGTTAACCCTCACCCTAACCCTTAAACCGGACCCTAACACTAAATCTTAACCCTAAAGCTACGCCCAACCCTTAACCATAATCCTATCCCTTAACCCTAAACCTAACCCCTAACCCTAAACCTAACACTAACCCCAATCCTAATTCTAACCATAGCCCTTAATACATCACTACGCCTAACCCCTAACCCTAACCCTAACCCCTAATGCTAACCCTAACACTGAACCCTAAACCTAACCCTATCCCTAACCCTTAAACATAACTCTATCCCTAACCAATAATCCTAAGCCTAATCTTTAACCCTCACCCTAGAGCTTAACTCAAACCGTAACCCTAAGCCTAAACCCCAACCCTAACACTTAACACAAACCCTAAGCCTAAACACTTAACGCCAATCCTATCCTTTAACCCTAACACTAACCCTGATGCCTAATCCTAACCCTAACACTAACCCCAACCATAAATCTAACCCTAGCCCCTAACGCAAAACTAACCCCTAACCCTAACACTAACCCTAAATCCTAGTCCCTAACCACTAAACCTCACTTGAACCCTAACCCCTAACACCAAACCCTTAACCCTAACCATAACCCTATTTCTCACACTACTTCCATTCTCAGAGTTAACCAAGCCTAAAATACAACCATGCAATGCGTGAGTAGAGTTTCCGCATGAGTCCTGCAAGTAGGTCTGGGCCAAAGGCCCAGGATCCGATGGTGTAGTGTCGCATGGAAACATTCTGCACCCTTCTCACCATAGATTACACAGGTCCTGTACCCTTAAACTAACCGCCAAATCAAAGCCCAAACACTGACCCTAACCCCTAACCCTACCTAAGCCCTGACCCTAATGCCCAACACTAACACTAAACGCTTACCCTAAACCTAACCCCTAAATGTAACCTTAACCATGAACCCTAAACCTAACCCAAACCCCTAACCCTAACCATAACACTTAACTCTAACCCTAAACCTAACATGAACACTTAACCCTAACCCTAACCCATAAACCTAACACTTAACCTTAACCCTAACCGTTAACCCTCACACTAAACCTTAACCCTAACCCTAATCCTAATCTTTGAGCCTAAACCTAGCACTTAACCCTTACCCTGTACCAAAACCTAACCCCTAATCTTAACCCTAAGCTTAAACCTTAAAGCTTAACCCTAAACCTAACTGTAACTGTTAAACCTAACACTAACCTTTAACCCTGACCCTAACTGAAACCCCTAACCCTAAGCCCTCACCATAACAGTAACCTATATTGCTAACCCTAACCCTAATCCTAGCCCTAAATTTAATTCTCAGACTTCTTGCTTTCTCAGAGTTTACAAAGCCTACAATCCTCCCATGCCATGTGTAGAAGGAGGCTTGGCCACTGTGTCCGGCATGAAACCAAGGGGCCCATACCCAGTGTATGATAGAGTGGCTTCCGGCATCTATCCCAGCCCTCTAACCCCCCTCCTAGAGCAGAGAGGGCTCGTGATATAAGCATAAACACTACCCCTCACCCATAACCCTAACCCTGAACATCACAGCTCACCCTGATACTATTGCTCACCTTAACACATCAACCTCACCATAACTCTAACTTGAACCTGTTATCCTAACGTTAATGCATAAGACTTACCCTAAGAACAACCCCTATCCCTTAATTCTAACCCTAACTCCTAGCCACAATTGTAACACCTAATCCCTAAGGCTAATTCAAAACTGCTAAACATTACCTTATCCCTACAAACTAACCCTAACCCTAACCGCTAACCCTAACCGTACACCTAAAAATAACCGTAACACTTGACACTTAACCCTAACCCTTAACCCTGATCCTAATCCTAACAATTAAACCTAACCCTAACTCTTAAGCCTAACACTAACACGTACCCTAATGCCTAGACCTAACCCTAAGAGTAAACGTAACCCCTAACCCTAACCCTAATCCCTAATGCTAACCCTAACACTGAACCCTAATCCTAAGCCTTAAACCTAACTCTATCCTTAACCCATAACCCTAGCCCTAACCGTTAACCCCACACTAACCCTTAACTCGAACTGTAACCCTAACCCTTAAAACTAAACCTAACACTTAACGCTAACCCTAAGCCTCCCGGGGACTATCACAGCCCCCTAACTCCCCCTGCTAGTGCTGACAGGGCCCATGCCCTAAGCAAAAACCCTGCACCTCACCCATAACCCTAACCCTGAACATAACACCTAACCCTGATGTTATTGTTCACCTTAACACGTAAACCTCACTGTAACCCTAACTTTAACCCCTATCCTAATGTTATTGCATAACACTTACCCTAAGAGCAAACCCTATCCCTTAATTCTAAGCCTAACTCCTAGCATAACCGTAACACCTAATCCCTAACCTTAATTCTAAACTGCTAAACATTACCTTCACCCTACAAACAACCCTAACACTAACCCTAACTCTAACCGCTAACCCTAACCCTAACCATTACCCTGATCATAATCCTAACAATTAAACCTAACCCTAATTCTTAACCCTAACACGAACCATTACCATAATGCCTAGACCTAACCCTAACTGTAACCCTAACCCCTAACCCTAACCCTAACCGCTAATGCTAACCCTAACCCCGAACCCTAAACCTAACCCTAACCCTATCCCTTAAACCTATTACTATCCCTAAACCATTACCCTAATCGCAACTGTTAACCCTCACTCTCACCCTTAACTTGGACCGAAACCCTAACCCTTAACCCTAACCTTAACCCTTACTGCTAATCTTAAGCCTTCACCCTTTACCTTAATCCTATCTTGTAAGCCTAACCCTAACGCTGACCCCTAACCCACCTGAACATTAACCCTAAACCTAAATCTAACGCTAGCCCCTTACAAAAACCTAACACCTAACCCCTGACACACTAATCCTAACTTCTAATTCCTAACCACTAAACTTCACTCAAACCCAAACCTCTAACCCCAAACACATAACCCTAACCATAACCCTAATTCTCACACTTCCTTCGTTCTCAGAGTTGACCAAGCCTACAATAGAGCCATGCCACGAGTGAGAAGAGGCTCTGCCTGAGTCCTGCATGTAGGTCTGGGCCCAAGGCCCAAGTACGATGGTGTGGTGTTGAGGCGACCCAGTCTGCACCCTTCCCACCATAGATTAAACAGAGCATGTGCCCTTAAACTAACCACTAAATCTAAGCCCTAACACTAAACCTAAATCCTAACCCTAAACCTCGGCCCTTATCCTAACGCCCAACAGTAACACTAAACACTCGCCCTAAACTTAACCCGTAACCCGAACCCCTAAATGTAACCCTAACCATGAACCCTAAACCTAACCCTAACCTCTAGCCATAACCATAACACTTAACTCTAAACCTAAATGTTACACGAAGCCTTATTCCTAACCCTAAGCCCAACCCTAACCCTTAATCTTGAACCTTACCATTAACCCTCACACTAACCCTTAACCCTAACACTAATCCTAATCTTTAACCATAAAGCTAACACTGAAGCCTAACCCTGTGCCAAACGATAAAACCAAACCTTAACCCTAACCCTGAAACTTAACCATAAACGTAACTGTAACTGTTAAAAATAACACAAACCTTAAACCCTAACCCCTAACCCTAAGAGCCCACCCTAACACTAATCTTCCTCGCTAAACATTACCATAATCCTACCCCTAAATCTAATTGTCAGACTTCTTGCTTTCTCAGAGTTTAGAAAGCCTAAAATCCTCCCATGCCATGAGTACAAGGGGGCTCTACCACTGTGTCCTGCATGAAACCCAGGAGCCCATATCCAGCGTACGATAGAGTGGGTTCCCGGGGACAATCCCATCCCCCTAACCCCAGCCCCCCGCCAAGTGCAGACAGGGCCTGTACGCTAAGTATAAACACTACCCCTAACAGATAACCCTCACCCTGAATATAACACCTGACCCTGATCCTATTGCTCACCTTAAAACATAAACCTCCCCGTAACCCTAACTTATCCCCTTATCTTAACCTTAATGCATAACACCCTGAAAAGAAGCCCCATCCCATAATTCTAATCCTAATCCCCAGCCATAACCATAAGACCTCATCCCTAATTCTAAAATGCCAACCCTAAACTTCACCCTACAAACAACCCTAACCCTAACCCTAACCTCTAACCCTAAGCCCTCACCCTATCACTAATCTTCATCCCTAAACCGTACCGTAATCCTAACCCGAAATCTAATTCTCAGACTTCTTGCTTTCTCAGAGTTTTGAAAGCCTACAATCCTACTAAGCCATGCATGAAAGCCCGCTCTGCCACAGTGTCCTGCAAGAAACCCAGAGGCCCATACACAGCGTACGATAGAGTGGGTTCCCAGCGACCACAACCGACCCCTAACTTCGATTCCTAGGGCATACAGGGCCCATGCCCTAAGCATAAACACTACCCCTCACCCATAACCCTAACCCAGAACATAACACCTAACCCTGATCCTACTGCTCACCTTAACACGTAAACCTCACCGTAACCCTAATTTTAACCCCATATCGTAACGTTAATGCATGACACCCTGAGAACAAGCCCTATACTGTAATTCTAACCCTAACTCCTAGCCATAACCATAACACCTAATCTCTAATTCTGAAACACCAACCCTAACCTTAACCCTACCAACAACACTAACACTAACCCTAACCCCTTACCCTAACCCTACGCCTAAAAATAACCGTAACCGTTGATCCTTAGTCATAACCCCTAACCTTAACCCTAACCCTTAACCCTAATCCCAATCCTAACCATTAAACATAACCCCAACTCTTAACCCTAACTCTAACCTTTACCTTAATGCCTAGAGTTCTAACCCCAACACTGACCTTAATTCTCACACTACTTCCATTCCCGAGTGAAGCAAGCCTACAATACAGCAATGCCATGTGTGAGATGAGGCTCCGCCTGAGTCCTGCATGTAGGTCTTGTCCCAGGGCCCAGGGAATGATGTTGTGCTTTCGTGGTGACTCCGACCGCACCCCTCTCACCGTAGATTAACCAGGTCCTGTGCCCTTAAACTGACCGCTAAATCTAAGCCCTACCACCAACCCTAACCCCTGACCCTGAACCTAAGCCCCGAGCCTAAAGCCCAACACTAACTCTAAACCCTTACCCTAAACCTAATCCCTAACCCTAATGCTAACCCCTAAACGTAACCCTAACCGTGGACAGTAAACCTAACCCTAACCTCTAACACAAACCCTAACACATAACTCTAACCCTAAAACTAACCCTAACCCTTAACCCTAAACCTAAACCCTAACCCTAACCCTTAACCTTAATCTTAACCGTTAACTCTCATGCTAACCTTTAATCCTAACTCTAATCCTAATCTTCAAACCTAAACCTAACACAACCCTAACCCTGTACCAAAACCTAACCCCTCATCTTAACCCTATCCGCAAACCTCAACCCCAAAACGAACTGTAACCGTTAAACCTAACAGTAACCTTAAACCGTAACCCTAATCTGTAACCCTATCCCCTCACCATAACACTACACTTCATCCTGAACCCTAACCATAATCCTAACCCTAAATCTAATTCTCAGACTTCTTGCTTTCTTAGAGTTTAGAAAGCCTGCAATCCTCCCATGCCATGTGTGAAAGGAGGCTCTACCACTGTGTCCTGCGTGAAACCCACGGGCCCATACCCAGAGTCCGATACAGTGGGTTCCCGGTGACAATCCCAGCCCCCTAAGCTCCCCCCAGCTTAATGCCGACAGGGCCCGTGCGCTAAGCATAAATGATACCTTTAACAGATAACCCTAACCCTGAACATGGCACCTAACCCTGTTCCTATTTCTCCCCTTAACACGTAAACCTCACCGTGAGCCTAACTTTAACCTCTTAACGTAACGTTAATGCATAACCCATTCCCTGAGAACATCCCCTATCCCATAATTCTAACCCTATCTCCTAGTCATAACTGTAACACCTAATCCCTAACCCTAATTCTCCACCGCTAAGCCTAACCGTAACGCTGCCTACAACCCTAACACTGACAGGAACCCTTAGTTCTAACCCCAACGCTATGCCTAACAAAAGCCCTAACCCTTCACCCTTCACCCTAACCCCTAAGCATTACCCTAATCTTTAACCGTAATCCTAATCCTAACCATTAAACCTAACCCTAGCTCTTAAAGCTAACCCTAAACCTTACCCTCACGACTAGACCTAACCCTGACACTAACCTAACACCTAACCCTAACCATAACCCCTAAAGCTAACCCTAACCCTGAACCCTAAACCTAACCCTAACACTGAACCTTCACTATATCCCTAACCCCTAAGCCTAATCCTAACTGTTAACCCTCACCCAAACACTTAAACTGGACCATAACACTAAACATTAACACTAACACTAAACTTTAACCGTAACCATAAGCCCAACACTTAACCCTAATCCTATCCCTTAACCCTAAGCCGAACCCTAAGCCCTAACCCTAAACCTAACCCTAACCCCAACCCTAACCCTTAATCTTGACCCTTACCATTAACCCTCACACTAACCCTAATCCTAATCTTTAACCATAAAGCTAACACTGAAGCCTAACCCTGTGCCAAACGCTAAACCCAAACCTTAACCCTAACCCTGAAACTTAACCATAAACCTAACTGTAACTGTTACACCTAACACTAACCTCTAACCCTAACCCCTAACCCTAAGACCCCACCTTAACACTAACCCTAACCCTAAACATTATCATAATCCTACCCCTAAATCTAATTCTCGGACTTCTTGCTTTCTTAGAGTTTAGAAAGCCTAAAATCCTCCCATGCCATGAGTAAAAGGGGGCTCTGCAGCTCTCTCTTGCATGAAACCAGGAGCCCATACCTAGCGTATGATAGAGTGGGTTCCCGGGGACAATCCCATCCCCCTAACCCCAGCCCCCCGCCCAGTGCAGACAGGGCCTGTACGCTAAGTATAAACACTACCCCTAACAGATAACCCTCACCCTGAACATAGCACCTGACCCTGATCCTATTGCTCACCTTAAAACATAAACCTCCCCGTAACCCTAACTTATCCCCTTATCTTAACCTTAATGCATAACACCCTGAGAAGAAGCCCTATCCCATAATTCTAATCCTAACCCCTAGCCATAACCGTAACACCTCATCCCTAATTCTAAAATGCCAACCCTAACCTTCACCCTACCAACAACCCTAACCCTAACCCTAACCCCTAACCCTAAGCCCTCACCCTATCGCTAATCTTCATCCCTAAACCGTACCGTAATCCTAACCCTAAATCTAATTCTCAGACTTGCTTTCGCAGAGTTTTGAAAGCCTACAATCCTACTAAGCCATGCATGAAAGCCCGCTCTGCCACAGTGTCCTGCATGAAACCCAGAGGCCCATACACTGCGTACGATAGAGTGGGCTCCCAGCGACCATCACAGACCCCTAACTTCGCCTCCTAGTGCATACAGGGCCCGTGCCCTAAGCATAAACCCTACCCCACACCCATAACCCTAACCCAGAACATAACACCTAACCCTGATCCTACTGCTCACCTTAACACGTAAACCTCACCCTAACCCTAACTTAACCCCTTATCTTAACGATAATGCATGACACCCTGAGAACAAGCCCTATACCGTAATTCTAACCCTAACTCCTAGCCGTAACCATAACACCTATTCCCTAATTCTGAAACACCAACCCTAACCTTAACCCTACCAACAACACTAACACTAACC
>NW_027182990.1:220000-235000 GCF_041146395.1 Eulemur rufifrons
CACTAAACCCTAACCCTAAGCCCAACACTTATCCCTAATCCTATCCCTTAACCCTAACCATAAGCCTAACCCTAATGCTACCACCTAAACCTAACCCTATCCGTGACCAGTAAACCTAACCCTAACCTCTAACACAAACCATAGCACATAACTCTAACTCTAAAACTAACCCTAACCCTAACCCTAAACCCTAACTCTTAACCTTAACCCTAAGCGTTAACTCTCACGCTAACCTTTAATCCTAACCCTAATCCTAATCTTCAACCCTAAACCTAACACATAACCCTAACCCTGTACCAAACTCTAACCCCTCATCTTAACCCTAACCGTAAACCTCAACCCTAAACCAAAGTGTAACCGTTAAACCTAAGGGTAACCTTTAACCCTAACCCTAATCCCTAACCCTAAGCCCTCACCCTAACACTAAACTTCATCCTTAACCCTAACCAGAATCCTAACCCTAAATCTAATTCTCAGACTTCTTGCTTTCTTAGAGATTAGAAAGCCTGCAATCCTCCCATGCCATGCGTGAAAGGAGGCTCTACCACTGCGTCCTGCATGAAACCCACGGGCCCATACCCAGAGTATGATAGAGTGGGTTCCCGGGTACAATCCCAGCCCCCTAAACTCCCCCCGCCCGCCCAATGCAGACAGGGCCCGTGCACTAAGCATAAACAATACCTTTAACAGATAACCCTAACCCTGAACATAACACCCAACCCTGTTCCTATTTCTCCCCTTAACACGTAAACCTCACCGTGCGCCTAACTTTAACCTCTTATCCTAACGTTAATGCATAACCCATTTCCTGAGAACAACCCCTATCCCATAATTCTAACCCTATCTCCTAGTCATCACTGTGACACCTAATCCCTAACCCTAATTCTAAACCGCTAACCCTAACCGTAACCCTACCTACAACCCTAACACTGACAGTAACCCTTACTTCTAACCCCAACGCTATGCCTAACAAAAACCCTAACCCTTCACATTAACCCCTAAGCCTTACCCTAACCCTTAACCCTAATCCTAATCCTAACCATAAAAACTAACCCTAGCTCTTAAAGCTAACCCTAAACCTTACCCTCACGACTAGACCGAACCCTGACACTAACTTAACACCTGACCCTAACCAGACCCCTAAAGCTAACCCTGAACCCTATCCCTAACCCTAGCAGTAAACTTTAACCCTAAACCTAAGCCCAACCCGTAACCCTAATCCTATCCTTTTACCCTAATCCTAACCCCTATACCTCACCCTAACTCTAACCCCAATCCTAATTCTAACCATACCCCTTCATAAAACACTAACTCCTAACCGCTAACCCTAACACTAACCAAAAACCCTAATCACTAATCCCTAACCCTAACGCTTAACCTTTACCCTAACCGTTAACCTTCACCCTAAATCTTAACACTGACCCTAACCTAAACCTTTAACTCTAAGCCTAACCCTTAACCCGACAGTAAGGAAGACCCTTAATGCTAATGGGATCCCTTATCCCTAACCCTAACACTACAGCTAAAAATAACCCTAAGCTTTGATCCTGAAACCTAACCCCTAACACTTTCTTTAACGCCAAACCCTAACCCTAATCCTAAGCATTAAACCTAACCCTATCTCTTAACCCTAACGCTAGCCCTTACCCTAACGCCTAGATCTAACCCTAAATCTAACCTACCGCCTAATCCTAACCTTAAGCCCTAATGCTAACTCTAACCCTGAACCCTAAACCTACCCGTAACCCTTAACACTAACCCTATCCGTCAACCTTAACCCTGACCCTAACCATTACCCGCAACCAAGCATTTAACCCTGACCCTACCCCTAATCCTTAATGATAACCCTAACACTAAACCCTAACCCTAAGCCCAACACTTATCCCTAATCCTATCCCTTAACCCTAACCCTAATGCTAACCCCTAAATGTAACCCTACCGTGACCAGTAAACCTAACCCTAACCTCTAAAACAAACCATAGCACTAAACTAACTAAAACTAACCCTATCCCTAACCCTAACCCTAAACCCTAACTCTTAACCTTAACCCTAAGCGTTAACTCTCACGCTAAACTTTAATCCTAACCCTAATCCTAATCTTCAACCCTAAACCTAACACTTAACCCTAAACGTCTACCAAACCCTAACCCCTCATCTTAACCCTAACCGTAAACCTCAACCCTAAACCGAACTGTAACCGTTAAACCTAAGAGTAACCTTTAACCCTGACCCTAATCCTTAACCCTAAGCCCTCACCCTATCACTAAACTTCATCCTTAACCCTAACCATAATCCTAACCCTAAATCTAATTCTCAGACTTCTTGCTTTCTTAGAGTTTAGAAAGCCTGCAATCCTCCCATGTCATGCGTGAAAGGAGGCTCTACCACTGTGTCCTGCATGAAACCCACGGGCCCATACCCAGAGTATGATACAGTGGGTTCCCGGGTACAATCCCAGCCCCCTGAACTCCCCCCGTCCGCCTAATGCAGACAGGGCCCGTGCGCTAAGCATAAACAATACCTTTAACAGATAACCCTAACCCTGAACCTAACACCCAACCCTGTTCCTATTTCTCCCCTTAACACGTAAACCTCACCGTGAGCCTAACTTTAACATCTTATCCTAATGTTAATGCATAACCCATTCCCTGAGAACAACCCCTATCCCATAATTCTAACCCTATCTCCTAGTCATCACTGGAACACCTAATCCCTAACCCTAATTCTAAACCGCTAACCCTAACCGGAACCCTACCTACAACCCTAACACTGACAGTAACTCTTACTTCTAACCCCAACGCTATGCCTAACAAAAACCCTAACCCTTCACCCAAACCCCTAAGCCTTACGCTAACCCTTAACCCTAATCCTAATCCTAACCATTAAACCTAACCCTAGCTCTTAAAGCTAACCCTAAACCTTACCCTCACGACTAGACCTAACCCTGACACTAACCTAACACCTAATCCTAACCAGAACCCCTAAAGCTAACCCTGAACCCTATCCCTAACCCTAGCAGTAAACTTTAACCCTAAACCTAAGCCCAACCCATAACCCTAATCCTATCCTTTTACCCTAAAACTAACCCCTAAACCTAACCCCTATACCTAACCCTAACTCTAACCCGAATCCTAAATCTAACCATACCCCTTCATAAAACACGAACTCCTAACCTCTAACCCTAACACTAACCAAAAACCCTAATCGCTAATCCTTAACTCTAACGCATAACCTTTACCCTAACCGTTAACCCTCACCCTAAATCTTAACACTGACCCTAACCTTAACCTTTAACTCTATGCCTAACCCTTAACCCTACAGTAAGGAAGACCCTTAATGCTAATGGTATCCCTTATCCCTAACCCTAACACTACAGCTAAAAATAACCCTAACCTTTGATCCTTAAACCTAACCTCTAACACTTACTTTAACCCCAAGCCCTAACCCTAATCCTAAGCATTAAACCTAACCCTATCTCTTAACCCTAACGCTAGCCCTTACCCTAACGCCTAGATCTAACCCTAAATCTAACCTCCCGCCTAATCCTAACCTTAAGCAATAATGCTAACGCTAACCCTGAACCCTAAACCTACCCCGTAACCCTTAACACGAACCCTATCCGTAAACCTTAACCCTGACCCTAACCATTACCCGCACCCAAGCATTTAACCCTGACCCTACCCCTAATCCTTAATGATAACCCTAACACTAAACCCTAACCCTAAGCCCAACACTTAACCCTAATCCTATCCCTTAACACTAACCCTAACCCTAACCCTAAATCTAATCCTCAGACTTCTTGCTTTCTTAGAGTTTAGAAAGCCTGCAATCCTCCCACGCCATGCGTGAAAGGAGGCTCTGCCACAGTGTCCTGCATGAAACCCAGAGGCCCATACACTGCGTGTGGTAGAGTGGGTTCCCAGCGACCATCCCAGACACCTAACTTTGCCTCCTAGGGCATACAGGGCCCGTGACCTAAGCATAAACCCTACCCCTCACCCATAAGCCTAACCCACAACATAACACCTAACCCTCATCCTACTGCTCACCTTAACAGGTAAATCTCACCATAACCCTAACTTTAACCCCATATCTTAACGTTAATGCATGACACCCTGAGAACAAGCCCTATACCGTCATTATAACCCTAACTCCTAGCTATAACCGTAACACCTAATCCCTAATTCTGAAACGCCAACCCTAACCTTAACCCGACCAACAACACTAACACTAACCCTAACCCCTTACCCTAACCCTACGCCTAAAAGTAACCCTAACCGTTGATCCTTAGTCATAACCCCTAACTTTAACCCTAACCCTTAACCCTATTTCCAATCCTAACCATTAAACAGAACCCTAACCCTTAACCCTAACCCTAACCTTTACCCTAATGCCTAGAGATCTAACCCCAACACTTACCTACAGTTAACACTAACCCCAACCCCTAATGCTAACCTTAAACCTGAACCAAGCTCCTAACCCTTAACCCTAACACTATCCCTAACCCCTAAGCCTAACCCCAACTGTTAACCCTCTAACCCTCACCCTGAATCCTAACCCTATCCCTTAACCCTAACACCTAACCCTAACGCTAACTGCAACCCTAAAACTTACCCTGGCCCCCTAACCCAGACTTAACACTTTACCCCTAACACTAACTCTAACCCTAACCACTAATCCCTAGCACCTCACCCTGACTCAAAACCTAACCCCTAACACGAAAAACCCTAACCCCAACCCCAACCATAATTCTCACACTACTTCCATTTCCAGAGTGAAGCAAGCCTACAATACAGCCATGCCATGTGTGAGATGAGGCTCCGCCTGAGTCCTGCATGGAGGTTCTGTCCGAAGGCCCAGGGAATGATGTTGTGCTTTCGTGGTGACTCCGACCGCACCCCTCTCACCATAGATTAACCAGGTCCTGTGCCCTTAAACTGACCGCTAAAGCAAAGCCCTACCACCAACGCTAACCCCTGACCCTGAACCTAAGCCCCGAGCCTAAAGCCCAACATTAACTCTAGACCCTTACCCTAAACCTAATCCCTAACCCTAATGCTAACCCCTAAACCCAACCCTAACCGTGAACAGTAAACCTAACCCTAACCCCTAACACAAACCATAGCACATAACTCTAACCCTAAATCTAACCCTAAGCCTAACCGTAAACCCTAACTCCTAAACTTAACCCTAAGCGTTAACTCTCACGCTAACCTTTAATCCTAACCCTAATCCTAATCTTCAACCCTAAACCTAACACTTAACCCTAAACGTCTACCAAACCCTAACCCCTCATCTTAACCCTAACCGTAAACCTCAACCCTAAACCGAACTGTAACCGTTAAACCTAAGAGTAACCTTTAACCCTAACCCTAATCCCTAACCTTAAGCCCTCACCCTAACACTAAACTTCATCCTTAACCCTAACCATAATCCTAACCCTAAATCTAATTCTCAGACTTCTTGCTTTCTTAGAGTTTAGAAAGCCTGCAATCCTCCCATGTGATGCGTGAAATGAGGCTCTACCACTGTGTCCTGCATGAAACCCGGGGGCCCATACCCAGAGTATGATAGAGTGGGTTCCCGGGTACAATCCCAGCCCCCTAAACTCCCCCGCCCGCCTAGTGCAGACAGGGCCCGTGTGCTAAGCATAAACCCTACGCCTCACCCATATGCCTAACCCACAACATAACACCTGACCCTGATCCTACTGCTCACCTTAACAGGTAAACCTCACCATAACCCTAACTTTAACCGCATATCTTAACGTTAATGCATGACACCCTGAGAACAAGCCCTATACCGTCATTATAACCCTAACTCCTAGCTATAACCGTAACACCTAATCCCTAATTCTGAAACGCCAACCCTAACCTTAACCCGACCAACAAAACTAACACTAACCCTAACCCCTTACCCTAACCCTACGCCTAAAAGTAACCCTAACCGTTGATCCTTCGTCATAGCCCCTAACCTTAGCCTAACCCTTAACCCTATTCCCAATCCTAACCATTAAACAGAACCCTAACTCTTAACCCTAACCCTAACCTTTACCCTAATGCCTAGAGATCTAACCCCAACACTGACCTACAGTTAACACTAACCCCAACCCCTAATGCTAACCTTAAACCTGAACCAAGCTCCTAACCCTTAACCCTAACACTATCCCTAACCCCTAAGCCTAACCCCAACTGTTAACCCTCTAACCCTCACCCTGAATCCTAACCCTATCCCTTAACCCTAACACCTAACCCTAACGCTAACTGCAACCCTAAACCTTACCCTGGCCCCCTAACCCAGACTTAACACTTTACCCCTAACACTAACTCTAACCCTAACCACTAATCCCTAGCACCTCACCCTGACTCAAAACCTAACCCCTAACACGAAAAACCCTAACCCCAACCCCAACCATAATTCTCACACTACTTCCATTTCCAGAGTGAAGCAAGCCTACAATACAGCCATGCCATGTGTGAGATGAGGCTCCGCCTGAGTCCTGCATGGAGGTCCTGTCCCAAGGCCCAGGGAATGATGTTGTGCTTTCGTGGTGACACCGACCGCACCCCTCTCACCGTAGATTAACCAGGTCCTGTGCCCTTAAACTGACCGCTAAAGCAAAGCCCTACCACCAACGCTAACCCCTGACCCTGAACCTAAGCCCCGAGCCTAAAGCCCAACATTAACTCTAGACCCTTACCCTAAACCTAATCCCTAACCCTAATGCTAACCCCTAAACCCAACCCTAACCGTGAACAGTAAACCTAACCCTAACCCCTAACACAAACCATAGCACATAACTCTAACCCTAAATCTAACCCTAAGCCTAACTGTAAACCCTAACTCTTAACCTTAACCCTAAGCGTTAACTCTCACGCTAACCTTTAATCCTAACCCTAATCCTAATCTTCAACCCTAAACCTAACACTTAACCCTAAACGTCTACCAAACCCTAACCCCTCATCTTAACCCTAACCGTAAACCTCAACCCTAAACCGAACTGTAACCGTTAAACCAAAGAGTAACCTTTAACCCTAACCCTAATCCCTAACCTTAAGCCCTCACCCTAACACTAAACTTGATCCTTAACGCTAACCATAATCCTAACCCTAAATCTAATTCTCAGACTTCTTGCTTTCTTAGAGTTTAGAAAGCCTGAAATCCTCCCATGCCATGCATGAAAGGAGGCTCTACCACTGTGTCCTGCAGAAAACCCACGGGCCCATACCCAGAGTATGATAGAGTGGGTTCCCAGGTACAATCCCAGCCCCCTAAACTCCCCCGCCCACCTAGTGCAGACAGGGCCCGTGTGCTAAGCATAAACAGTACCTTTAACAGATAACCCTAACCCTGAACATAACACCCAACCCTGTTCCTATTTCTCCCCTTAACACGTAAACCTCACCGTGAGCCTAACTTTAACCTCTTATCCTAACGTTAATGCATAACCCATTTCCTGAGAATAACCCCTATCCCATAATTCTAACCCTATCTCCTAGTCATCACTGTGACACCTAATGCCTAACCCTAATTCTAAACCGCTAACCCTAACCGTAACCCTACCTACAACCCTAACACTGACAGTAACCCTTACTTCTAACCCCAACGCTATGCCTAACAAAAACCCTAACCCTTGACCTAACCCTTCACCCTAACCCCTAAGCCTTACCCTAACCCTTAAACCTAATCCTAATCCTAACCATTAAACCTAACCCTAGCTCTTAAAGCTAACCCTAAACCTTACCCTCACGACTAGACCTAACCCTGACACTAACCTAACACCTAACCCTAACCAGAACCCCTAAAGCTAAGCCTGAACCCTATCCCTAACCCTAGCAGTAAACTTTAACCCTAAACCTAAGCCCAACCCGTAACCCTAATCCTATCCTTTTACCCTAAAACTAACCCCTAAACCTAACCCCTATACCTCACCCTAACTCTAACCCCAATCCTAATTCTAACCATACCCCTTCATAAAACACTAACTCCTAACCGCTAACCCTAACACTAACCAGAAACCCTAATCACTAATCCCTAACCCTAACGCTTAACCTTTACCCTAACCGTTAACCCTCACCCTAAATCTTAACACTGACCCTAACCTTAACCTTTAACTCTAAGCCTAACCCTTAACCCTACAGTAAGGAAGACCCTTAATGCTAATGGGATCCCTTATCCCTAACCCTAACACTACAGCTAAAAATAACCCTAACCTTTGATCCTTAAACCTAACCCCTAACACTTACTTTAACCCCAAACCCTAACCCTAATCCTAAGCATTAAACCTAACCCTATCTCTTAACCCTAACGCTAGCCCTTACCCTAAGGCCTAGATCTAACCCTAAATCGAACCTACCGCCTAATCCTAACCTTAAGCCCTAATGCTAACTCTAACCCTGAACCCTAAACCTACCCGTAACCCTTAACACTAACCCTATCCGTGAACCTTAACCCTGACCCTAACCATTACCCGCAACCAAGCATTTAACCCTGACCCTACCCCTAATCCTTAATGATAACCCTAACACTAAACCCTCACCCTACTCCCAACACTTAACCCTAATCGTATCCCTTAACCCTAACCCTAATGCTAACCCCGAAACGTAACCCTCACCGTGACCAGTAAACCTAACCCTAACCTCTAACACGAACCATAGCACATAACTCTAACCCTAAAACTAACCCTAACCCTAAACCTAACCCTAAACCCTAACTCTTAACCTTAACCCTAAGCGTTAACTCTCACGCTATCCTATAATCCTAACCCTAATCCTAATCTTCAACCCTAAACCTTACACTTAACCCTAACCCTGTACCAAACCCTAACCCCTCATCTTAACCCTAACCGTAAACCTCAACCCTAAACCAAAGTGTAACCGTTAAACCTAAGAGTAACCTTTAACCCTAACCCTAATCCCTAACCCTAAGCCCTCACCCTAACATTAAACTTCATCCTTAACCCTAACCATAATCCTAACCCTAAATCTAATTCTCAGACTTCTTGCTTTCTTAGAGTTTAGAAAGCCTGCAATCCTCCCATGCCATGCGTGAAAGGAGGCTCTACCACTGCGTCCTGTATGAAACCCACGAGCCCATACCCAGAGTATGATAGAGTGGGTTCCCGGGTACAATCCCAGCCCCCAAAACGCCCCCCCGCCCGCCTAATGCAGACAGGGCCCGTGCGCTAACCATAAACAATACCTTTAACAGATAACCCTAACCCTGAACATAACACTCAACCCTGTTCCTATTTCTCCCCTTAACACGTAAACTTCACCGTGCGCCTAACTTTAACCTCTTATCCTAACGTTAATGCATAACCCATTTCCTGAGAACAACCCCTATCCCATAATTCTAACCCTATCTCCTAGTCATCACTGTGACACCTAATCCCTAACACTAATTCCAAACCGCTAACCCTAACCGTAACCCTACCTACAACCCTAACACTGACAGTAACCCTTACTTCTAACCCCAACGCTATGCCTAACAAAAACCCTAACCCTTGACCCTAACCCTTCACCCTAACCCCTAAGACTTACCCTAACCCTTAACCCTAATCCTAATCCTAACCATTAAACCTAACCCTAGCTCTTAAAGCTAACCCTAAACCTTACCCTCACGACTAGACCTAACCCTGACACTAACCTAACACTTAACCCTCACCAGAACCCCTAAAGCTAACCCTGAACCCTATCCCTAACCCTAGCAGTAAACTTTAACCCTACACCTAAGCCCAACCCGTAACCCTAATCCTATCCTTTTACCCTAAAACTAACCCCTAAACCTAACCCCTATACCTCACCCTAACTCTAACCCCAATCCTAATTCTAACCATACCCCTTCATAAAACACTAACCGCTAACCTAACACTAACCAAAAACCCTAATCACTAATCCCTACCCTAACACTTAACCTTTACCCTAACCGTTAACCCTCACCCTAAATCTTAACACTGACCCTAACCTTAACCTTTAACTCTAAGCCTAACCCTTAACCCTACAGTAAGGAAGACCCTTAATGCTAATGGGTTCCCTTATCCCTAACCCTAACACTACAGCTAAAAATAACCCTAACCTTGGATCCTTAAACCTAACCCCTAACACTTACTTTAACCCCAAACCCTAACCCTAATCCTAAGCATTAAACCTAAACCTATCTCTGAACCCTAACGCTAGCCCTTACCCTAACGCCTAGATCTAACCCTAAATCGAACCTACCGCCTAATCCTAACCTTAAGCCCTAATGCTAACTCTAACCCTGAACCCTAAACCTACCCGTAACCATTAACACTAACCCTATCCGTGAACCTTAACCCTGACCCTAACCATTACCCACACCCAAGCATTTAACCCTGACCCTACCCCTAATCCTTAATGATAACACTAAGACTAAACCCTAACCCTAAGCCCAACACTTAACCCTAATCCTATCCCTTAACCCTAACCCTAACGCAAACCCCTAAAGGTAACCCTAACCGTGACCAGTAAACCTAACCTTAACCTCTAACACAAACCATAGCACATAACTCTAACCCTAAAACTAAACCTAACCCCAACCCTAACCCTAAACCCTAACTCTTAACCTTAACCCTAAGCGTTAACTCTCATGCTAACCTTTAATCCTAACCCTAATCCTAATCTTCAACCCTAAACCTAACACTTAACCCTAACCCTGTACCAAACCCTAACCCCTCATCTTAACCCTAACCGTAAACCTCAACCCTAAACCAAAGTGTAGCCGTTAAACCTAAGAGTAATCTTTAACCCTAACCCTAATCCCTAACCCTAAGCCCTCACCCTAACACTAAACTTCATCCTTAACCCTAACCATAATCCTACCCCTAAATCTAATTCTCAGACTTCTTGCTTTCTTAGAGTTTAGAAAGCCTGCCATCCTCCCATGCCATGCGTGAAAGGAGGCTCTACCACTGTGTCCTGCATGAAACCCACGGGCCCATACCCAGAGTATGATAGAGTGGGTTCCCGGGTACAATCCCAGCCCCCTAAACTCCCCCCGCCCGCCTAATGCAGACAGGGCCCGTGCGCTAAGCATAAACAATACCTTTAACAGATAACCCTAACCCTGAACATAACACCCAACCCTGTTCCTCTTTCTCCCCTTAACACGTAAACCTCACCGTGCGCCTAACTTTAACCTCTTATCCTAACGTTAATGCATAACCCATTTCCTGAGAAAAACCCCTATCCCATAATAATAACCCTATCTCCTAGTCATCACTGTGACACCTAATCCCTAACCCTAATTCTAAACCGCTAACCCTAACCGTAACCCTACCTACAACCCTAACACTGACAGTAACCCTTACTTCTAACCCCAACGCTATGCCTAACAAAAACCCTAACCCTTGACCCTAACCCTTCACCCTAACCCCTAAGCCTTACCCTAACCCTTAACCCTAATCCTAATCCTAACCATTAAACCTAACCCTAGCTCTTAAAGCTAACCCTAAACCTTACCCTCACGACTAGACCTAACCATGACACTAACGTAACACCTAACCCTAACCAGAACCCCTAAAGCTAAGCCTGAACCCTATCCCTAACCCTAGCAGTAAACTTTAACCCTAAACCTAAGCCCAACCCGTAACCCTAATCCTATCCTTTTACCCTAAAACTAACCCCTAAACCTAACCCCTATACCTCACCCTAACTCTAACCCCAAACCTAATTCTAACCATAACCCTTCATAAAACACTAACTCCTAACCGCTAACCCTAACACTAACCAGAAACCCTAATCACTAATCCCTAACCCTAACTCTTAACCTTTACCCTAACTGTTAACCCTCACCCTAAATCTTAACACTGACCCTAACCTTAACCTTTAACTCTAAGCCTAACCCTTAACCCTACAGTAAGGAAGACCCTTAATGCTAATGGGTTCCCTTATCCCTAACCCTAACACTACAGCTAAAAATAACCCTAACCTTGGATCCTTAAACCTAACCCCTAATACTTACTTTAACACTAACCCCTAACTCTAATCCTAAGCATTAAACCCTACCCTATCTCTTAACCCTAACCCTAGCCCTTACCCTAACGCCTAGATCTAACCCTAAATCGAACCTACCGCCTAATCCTAATCTTAAGTCCTAATGCTAACTCTAACCCTGAACCCTAAACCTACCCATAACACTTATCACTAACCCTATCCGTGAACCTTAACCCTGACCCTAACCATTACCCGCACCCAAGCATTTAACCCTGACCCTAACCCTAATACTTAATGCTACCCTAACACTAAACCCTAACCCTAAGGCCAACACTTAAACCTAATCCTATCTCTTAACCCTAACCCTAATGCTAACCCCTAAACGTAACCCTCACCGTGACCAGTAAACCTAACCCTAACCTCTAACACAAACCATAGCACATAACTCTAAACCTAAAACGAACCCTAACCCTAGCCCTAACCCTAAACCCTAACTCTTAACCTTAACTCTAAGCGTTAACTCTCACGCTAACCTTTAATCCTAACCCTAATCCTAATCTTCAACCCTAAATCTAACACTTAACCCTAACCCTGTACCAAACCCTAACCCCTCATCTTAACCCTAACCGTAAACCTCAACCCTAAACCAAAGTGTAACCATTAAACCTAAGAGTAATCTTTAACCCTAACCCTAATCCATAACCCTAAGCCCTCACCCTAACACTAAACTTCATCCTTAACCCTAACCATAATCCAACCCTAAATCTCATTCTCAGACTTCTTGCTTTCTTAGAGTTTAGAAAGCCTGCAATCCTCCCATGCCATGCGTGAAAGGAGGCTCTACCACTGTGTCCTGCATGAAACCCACGGGCCCATACCCAGAGTATGACAGAGTGGGTTCCGTGGTACAATCCCAGCCCCCTAAAGTCCCCCCGCCCGCCTAATGCAGACAGGGCCCGTGCGCTAAGCATAAAAAATACCTTTAACAGATAACCCTAACCCTGAACATAACACCCAACCCTATTCCTATTTCTCCCCTTAACACGTAAACCTCACCGTGCTCCTAACTTTAACCTCTTATCCTAACGTTAATGCATAACCCATTTCCTGAGAACAACCCCTATCCCATAATTCTAAGCCTATCTCCTAGTCATCACTGTGACACCTAATCCCTAACCCTAATTCTAAACCGATACCCTAACCGTAACCCTATCTACAACCCTAACACTGACAGTAACCCTTACTTCTAACCCCAACGCTATGCCTAACAAAAACCCTAACCCTTGATCCTAACCCTTCACCCTAACCCCTAAGCCTTACCCTAACCCTTAACCCTAATCCTAATCCTAACCATTAAACCTAGCCCTAGCTCTTAAAGCTGACCCTAAACCTTACCCTCACGACTAGACCTAACCCTGACACTAACCTAACACCTAACCCTAACCAGAACCCCTAAAGCTAAGCCTGAACCCTATCCCTAACCCTAGCAGTAAACTTTAACCCTAAACCTAATCCCAACCCGTAACCCTAATCCTATCCTTTTACCCTAAAACTAACCACTAAACCTAACACCTAAACCTCACCCTAAATCTAACCCCATTCCTAATTCTAACCATACCCCTTCATAAAACACTAACTCCTAACCGCTAACCCTAACACTAACCAAAAACCCTAATCACTAATCCCTAACCCTAACGCTTAACCTTTACCCTAACTGTTAACCCTAACTCTAAATCTCAACACTGACCCTAACCTTAACCTTTAACTCTAAGCCTAACCCTTAAGCCTACAGTAAGGAAGACCCTTAATGCTAATGGGATCCTTTATCCCTAACCCTAACACTACAGCTAAAAATAACCCTAACCTTGGATCCTGAAACCTAACCCCTAACACTTACTTTAACCCCAAACCCTAACCCTAATCCTAAGCATTAAACCTAACCCTATCTCTTAACCCTAACGTTAGCCCTTACCATAACGCCTAGATCTAACCCTAAGTCTAACCTACCGCCTAATCCTAACCTTAAGCCCTAATGCTAACTCTAACCCTGAACCCTAAACCTACCCGTAACCCTTAACACTAACCCTATCCGTGAACCTTAACCCTGACCCTAACCATTACCCGCACCCAAGGATTTAACCCTGACCCTAACCCTAATCCTTAATGATAACCCTAACACTAAACCCTAACCCTAAGCCCAACACTTATCCCTAATCCTATCCCTTAACCCTAACCCTAACCCTAATGCTACCCCCCTAAACGTAACCCTAACCGTGACCAGTAAACCTAACCCTAACCTCTAACACAAAGCGTAGCACATAACTCTAAACCTAAAACTAATCCTAACCCTAACCCTAACCCTAAACCCTAACTCTTAACCTTAACCCTTAGCGTTAACTCTCACGCTAACCTTTAATCCTAACCCTAATCCTAATCTTCAACCCTAAACCTAACACTTAACCCTAACCCTGTACCAAACCCTAACCCCTCATCTTAACCCTAACGGTAAACCTCAACCCTATACCAAAGTGTAACCATTAAACCTAAGAGTAACCTTTAACCCTAACCCTAATCCCTAAACCTAAGCCCTCACCCTAACACTAAACTTCATCCTTAACCCTAACCATAATCCTAACCCTAAATCTAATTCTCAGACTTCTTGCTTTCTTAGAGTTTAGAAAGCCTGCAATCTTCCCATGCCATGCGTGAAAGGAGGCTCTACCTCTGCGTCCTGCATGAAACCCACGGGCTCATACCCAGAGTATGATAGAGTGGGTTTCCGGGTACAATCCCAGCCCCCTAAAATCCCCCCGCCCGCCCAATGCAGACAGGGCCCGTGCGCTAAGCATAAACAATACCTTTAACAGATAACCCTAACCCTGAACATAACACCCAACCCTGTTCCTATTTCTCCCCTTAACACGTAAACCTCACCGTGCGCCTAACTTTAACCTCTTATCCTAACGTTAATGCATAACCCATTTCCTGAGAACAACCCCTATCCCATAATTCTAAGCCTATCTCCTAGTCATCACTGTGACACCTA
>NW_027182991.1:0-10000 GCF_041146395.1 Eulemur rufifrons
AGGGCACTTGAGTTTTGGGTAAACTGTCCAGTGGCTTGTCTGTGATTAGCAGACCTCCTTACCTTAACTGAAAACATGATGCAAAGCCTTTAGGCAGAGGTTCATTTATGTCATCAATTGCAAATCAAAGAATCTTTAAACCCAGCTGTAAACCTGTAAACACCGCACCCTCCCTCCCCCGCCCCCCCCAACTGCCAGATGTCCTGCCTTTTCAGCCCAGACCAATGTACCCCTTCCATGTTTTGATTTGTGATTTTACATGTAATTCCTGTCTCCCTAAAATGTATGAAGCCAAACTGTAACCCACCCCACCACAATGGGTCCGCTTGCTCAAGGCTTCTTGGGCGTAGCTCTCTGGGCCATGATCACGGCCGTTGGGCTCAGAATAAAACTCTTTAAATTATTTTGCAGTGATTTGGGGTTCTTTTCCATGGACGAGTCAATCGTGTTCACATTATTTTAGCCTTGGGAGCTTTTTCTTTTCTATTATGTCTGATCCTGATCGCTAGCCAGGTATTCATTCATATTTTTGGTTGGTGGTGGTGCTCAAGCTCGTCTTTGTACATCCCAAATTGGCGTAAGCCACCGTGAATATGTTTTACACCTTCCAAGAGCTAGCGCTTATTGCCGTATCATAACCAGGGCTCGCAGCAATTTTTCTTTTTTTTTTTTTTAAAGCTGCTTCCACTTTCCACCTAGGTATACATACGAGTATACCCTTTAAATGAATGCTTGCATCGAGGAACCAGGAAGTGGTTTTTGTTGTTGTTGCTGTTGTTGTTTTCCCCCAGTCATTTATCTGCTCCTCAACCCTCATTATTTATCACACACACACACACACACACACACACACCCCCCATCTCTGTAGAAAAGCTCACGGAGATTGTTCATCCACCGCGTGCTTTCTGTTGACAGTATCTGAGACGATAAGGAGCACCATGCATTCTGTTCTAAGAGAAAAATTGCATATATCAGTATGATTATATTTTACTTCTTGTGTGAATTTAGTGGATCTCATAAAAGCTGATCTTGGTTTTCACAGCAGAGAAAAGTGGGCTTCTGTTTTGGTTTTGTTTTTGTTTTTCTGGAGGGGTGGTGTCTTCACATAAGTGATCATCTTTACAAGTATGCTATATCCGAGAAATTTCAGAAAGCTGCAAAGAGTGACTTGTTGACAATGCTTGCATTGAATGATGTATCTGAATCTGTGAATCGAAGGGGTCAGCATCTGACCAGAAAGCACTGTTAGAGGAAGAGGGGTTTCGGGTCTTTTCCTAAATTGTATCTGCCTAAGGCGGAAAATATTTCTGTTTCCCTATGACATGGTATTTTCCTCACAAGCAGTGTTAATGGCTCCATATGTCTCTAGACTGGCTGCAGAGCAGAGACTCCATGGTCTCCACTACTTGACTCTGTCTGTCCAAGAATGGCCTCCACAGCTCTCCTCTGTGAGATATCCACTCTCAGAGGTGGCACGGTATGGTGGGTAGGGGGATATGCTGGATTTTGAAAACTCAGAGTTTGAACCCCAGTGCTTTATTTCTTAGCAACATGAACTTTGTCAGATCACATCACCCTGCTGAAGCCCAGTCACCTAAAGGGTAGAAAATGCAATGGATAGATTGACGCTTCTCTTCTCTTCTCCTCTCTTCTTTCTCTCTTTCTTTCTTTCCTTGTGTCTTCCTGTCTCTCTCTCTCTCTCTCTCTCTCTCTCTCTCTTTCTTTTTGTCTCTTTCTTTTTTTTCTTTTGACGGGCCCTCACTCTGTTTCCCAGACTAAAGTGCAGTAGCATCATCATAGATCACTGCAACTTCAAACTCCTGGCCTCAAGCGATCCTTTCCCCCTAGGCTTCCCAAAGTGCTAGGATGCAGTTTTATTTTTATCTGTGACACCATGGGAGGAAATATCTTTTAGGGTCATAGGGTCAGAAATTTAGATCTCTTCTTTGAACTCATGGTAGCGGCTAACTGGGATTTTCAGTGTGTAAACGTAAGCCACTTGTAATTTCACCAGTACTCCCGTTACTTGTCATCTATTCAGGAGGTGAACTCTTCTTCCCCTACCATCTACTGTTCAAACGCGTTGGCCACAAGGATAATTTGAATATCAGATTCAGAGCACAAATAATTAAGGTCCTGTAGCGTTAATAAGTAAAAGGGGCCACACACAAACCTGTGGAAGTCTGTGTCCCTTCCAGTTTTTTATTTTGTTTGTTTGTTTGTTTGTTTTTGGGTTCCCCCCCCCCCCCGAGACTGAGTCTCACTCTGTTGCCCGGGCTAGAGTGAGTGCCGTGGCGTCAGCCTAGCTCACAGCAACCTCAAACTCCTGGGCTCAGTCGATCCTCCTGCCTCAGGCTCCCCAGGAGCTGGGACCACAGGCATGTGCCACCATGCCCGGCTAATTTTTTTCTATATATTTTTAGTTGTCTGGACAATTTCTTTCTATATTTTTAGTAGAGACGGGGGCGGGGGGTCTCACTCTCGCTCGGGCTGGTCTCGAACTCCTGACTTTGAGCGATCCTCCCGCCTCGGCCTCCCAGAGTGCTAAGTTTACAGGCCTGAGCCAACGCGTCCGGCCTGTGTCCATTCTTTAATGTTGTGTGTTGCTCAGTTATGAAAAGGCAAGGGAACATAAAATCCGAGTTTTAGGGATGACTTATAGGCTCAGTATTCTTTTTTTTTTTTTTTTTTTTTTTGCCTCCTCTAAGCCTATGTGAATATCAAGGAGGGTAAAAAATTCAGTGTTCTCAGTTCAGTGCCCAACCAACCTCTGTTTCCAGAGTAAAAATTGAGCATCCTATTACACCTTTATTTCCCTTTGGTATGCTAAGGCCCAACTCGGCAGAGAGGTCACTGTTTATTCTCTTGGCTAAGATCACATGTGCCATAGTCTGTCTGCTTTGTCTCCTTTAGGGGTAATCATCCAATCTTACCCGGGCCCCTCACATCCTCGTGACAATAGGCCTCCTTGGTTTACTGAAATAGAAAAGACCGGCTCATCAGCAATGTTTGATCGGTTGCTTCAGAAACAAATGTTGTTCTGCTTTCTTTACTATGTTTGTTTTTTTTTTTTTTTTTTTTTCCTTCTTTCTTCCGTCAGACCCAATCCGATATAGGTGGGAGAGAAGGTAACCGGAGCCTCTTGAAAAACCGAAGTGAACCAAAGCGAGCTCACAGATTCAGATAGAAATCAGGAGGAAGAAAAATTGAGAGATAACATGGATTTTCTGTCTAGCGGGTGTTCTCACACTTCAATTTTACCAGAAGCGTTAGGTAGGATGACGATGACGATAATTGTGACAAACACTATTCTCATTGGACAGATAAGGAGGCAGGCTCAGAGTGACGAGTAACCTGGGCCTAAATAGATCGCTAAGAAGCATCATAGTGTGTTCCTTGGTTACGCTGTTTTGTGAAGCTCAAAAAGTTTGGGGTGCGCGTGCGTCCATGTGCGTACGCAATCATAGGTGTTCTAGTAAAACGGATATGAGGTAGGATTTCCCATACCTTCAATGATTTCATGTCCTGCAGGAACATAATGTTCCGGGATCAGGTTTTTATTCTGCCTTCTGTGCCACATGCTCAACATGCCTGTGACTTTACAGCCGAGACTTGCTCAGGGGGAGCCCATTCTCATCTTCTGGGAGGTTCTGCTAATCTTTAAAAGACAAGGACATAGGAAGATGATCCTATAACAACGACTGTGACCACGATTAAAGGCTTACTGTTTACCACGCGTGCTTCTGCGGGCTTTGCCTGCATTTGCTTTTTCACTCTGCCCAATATCCCTGTGGGGTAGGCACCATGATTTCTGCATTTGCAGATGAAGAGGCTGAGGCTCAAGAGGATTTATGACTCGCCAAGTTACCAAACACGGAGTGTCGTCCAGGTAGCCAGTCCAGGCCCCCCGGCTCTGCAGCCACTCTGCAATGCTGATTCTGAGCCTGACCGTTTCATCACTGGTGGCTCCCTGAGAACCTTGACTCGGCCCCCTTCCTCAGTTCACTTGGGAAACATATTCATGTGTGTGTATTTCTCTCCTTCCCTCTCCCACCCCCCCTCTCTGTTTTAGTTTTTATTATTTTGAAAAGTGCATAGAACGATAAAAACTTTAAAAGTAGGAAAAAGCTTACGGAACACATAAGGACACAGAGAAAGAAAATATCTGTGTACAACAGTGCAACGCATTTGTGTTTTAAGTCGTGGTGTTGCCAAAGAGTCCAAAAGTTTAAAAGAAAGAAAAACAAACAAACAAACAAACAAACAAACAGACAGACAAAAAAAAAAAACCAAACCACCATGGAAAAGTTTATGAAGTGAAAACACTTACAGTAAGCTAAGGTTAATGTATTATTGAAGAAAGAAATTTCTAAAGGTAAATGTCGTGCGGCCTAAGTGTCCAGGGTTTATGAAAACCTACAGTAAGTAATGTCCTAGGCCTTCACATTCACTCACCACTCACCGCCAACTCACAGACTCACCCAGAGCAACCTCCCGCCCGCCCTGCAAGCTCCATTCACCGTAAGTGCCCTGGCCTGGGTGTCCCACTGCACAGAAACCTATTAGACTGCATTTCTTCCCATTACTATCAGTAGTTGTACATTTCTTAGGACTGTAGGCCTACGATACACCTCCAGGCATAGTTAGGGGTTGGGAAGAGGAGGGAAGAGGCCATTCTTCATTTATTAATTGGGTAGCATGGGGACAGGGGAGGCAGTTTCCTCCTTCTCCTCCTCGGCCCCCTTCTCTCTTGTTTCGCTTCTCCCTCTCTTGTTTTTCTTTATTCCTCTCCCAGTTCCCCCTTCCATCGTCTCGATGGATTTGGATGAGACGTAGACATTTTCTACGTCAGGCCTTAATCATACCGAGGGAGCAGGAGAAAAGTAAGCCGCCTACCATGACACAATGGAATGGAAGTTTGTCAGCCATTGACTGCTGTGGCATTCCGACATTTAGTGTCTTCAGGACATTCTATATTTCTGCTATCCCACTAGAATATATCGCCTCGATCACTACTGTGTGGCCACATCCCAGCTGTTTCGTGAGCCACCCTCAATGTTCGTGACAATGTAGTGTGGGGACTCCCTCCGTCTGGTGCCTTAAACTCGCACATTTGGGGTTTTGTATCAGGATAGCAAAGCGATCGCCTTTAAATAACCTGGCTGGCCATGGTGGCTCATGCCCGTGATCCCCGCAACTTGGGAGGCAGAGACGGGAGCGTGACTTGAGCCCAGCAGCTGGAGACCAGCCTGGGTAACACGATGAGACCTCATCTCTACCAACAAAAAAAAAAAAAAAAAAAAAAAGAAAAAAGAAAAATTATGGCGGGTGTGGCAGCATTTGCCTATAGTCCCAGCTACTCAGAAGGCTGAGGCAGAGAGGATCACTTAAGCCCTGGATTTGGAGCTTGCTGTGAGCTACAATCAGGCCAAGGCGGCCTGGGAGAGGACAGAGTGAAAGAAATCCTGTCTCAAAAAAAAAAAAAAAAAAAAAAAAAAAGAAAGAAAGAAAAGAAAAGAAAAGAAAGAAAACAAGACCGATAACACAACACAACTTAGAAGACTTGGTGTTACCGAAAGCTCGGCCACCTGCCCACGAGGCCGAATAACGAGGACAAGCTGTTTGAGGAGGAAGGAAAGAGAGAGTCTATTTTGCCGGTAAAGGAGAAAATAGGGTAGACCTTCCCATCTCAAGCCTCCGAATTTCCCCGAACACAGGGCTAGGCAGAAATACAGAGCTTTTAATGAGGGGGGGAGGGGTTCTCAGCTTTAGCGATGATTGTGGTTAATTATTTCAATCGTCCAGGCTCTGCCAAAAACAAAGCCTGTGAACTCTGCCGGCCGCCCACCTGGGGGGGGGCGGGGCAGGGGACCACTTGGGAGTTTTAAGAAAAGATTTAACCTGCCTTGGGGACATAGGCCAGACTACAAGCTCCCAAAAGTGGTGGTGGTGGTGGTGGTGGTGGTGATGGGGAGCGTAAAACGACAGAACGTCTTTCTGTCCTTTATTGGTTTCTCCTTTTTCCCCCCTAGGTGCCAAAAGACCTGAGACTGATGCCGAAAAGAAATAGGTACAGGCGCCCACGTGCACACACAAAGATATACGATCGAATACATCGTGTTGACAGTGGGGGAAACTGGAAGATGATGGGGAAGTATCACGAGCAACTTTGTATTTCTTCCAGGACAGGAAAATGGACACGAAGAGAAAAATTCATCGTTCTCGGCGTAGGATAAAAAGCCACATCTTGTTATATAATATAATTCATTCTGTGATTTAAGTTTTTATACGACATGATATTCGATAAGCCTAAAAAACAAGATAAAAGAGAAACAAACAAAAGGGAAAAAATAAAAATAAAAAAGACGACGGGCAGAGGCCTACGGTCCCGGGAGGAGGCAGAGAGCGGGAGGAGGGGCGCCTCCCGCAGACAACAGGGCGGGTGGGCGGAGACCCGCTAGAGGCTAGGGCTGCCCCGGGCGGGCCCAGAGCTGCGGGCCCGGGAAGAAGAGGGTGGGACCGTCCGGACCGTGCTCTCCTCCCCGCCCTCCACACCTCCCGGGAGTCAGCTCTTAAACTCCCAACGTCACCTGACTTTCCAGATCCCGAGGTCTGATCAAAGTGGCCGCAAGGTGACACCCAGCAACCGCTGCCGGTGTCATCCTGAAAAGAACGGACCCTATGACTGACGGGGGTGGGGCGGGGTGGGGGTGGGGCGCACAGTGGGTGGCCCGGCCAGCTCCCCTTCCGCCTCGGAGCGGATCGGATCATCTGGAACTTTATCCAGAGAGGAGAGAGTGCCCCTGGGTGTGTGCTAGAAGCCGGAGGGTTGGGGCAGGGACCTACCCAAGAGAGAAGTAGAGTACAGGGAGTTTCAGAGTTGACCCACTCACGATCTCGCCCTGGTCAATACAAGAGTGGCAATATCTGTCACCGTGGAATGAACACTTGGTACCGAAGACCTTTGTCTATGCTGGCCCCCCTATGCCTAGGGGGGGCATGTGGCCAGAATCTGACATCCTAAACGTCTTCGTAGAAAGAATTTGGGGGCGGGGGTGGGGGAGAGAGACAGAAATAGAAAAGAAAGGGGGAAAGAAATGGCTGCCACAAAACTATCAGAACAGATAAGCGACCGATAGGGCCTATCTGGTTAAGTTCTTTCCCTACCCAGAGAACGGTGGACACAGAGAGTCAGGGATAGAATTTCACGCTCGGCACTGTCTCTCGTGGCAGCGGGAAGGTGGAGGGTGGCTGAGGGTTCTATGCTCCTTTATCACACACCGTCAGGTAGGTCAGGTAAAATTGAGGACAGATTTCCAGTGTTTCGAGAAAGGAAGAGCACTCGTGCAGGCCATCTATCTGTACGTGGGAGAGTGTCCCCGAAAAGTGGCTTTCAGTGCCGGGATGTGCCTAGGCCAAGAAGGTTACACGATCCTGAGTGAGAATGGTCCGTCCCATAGAGTCAGTCGGTAGGAGGCCACCGGTCGAGACGGAACTGCCCCCCCTCCCACCCGCCCCCGCCCCACAGAGCAGACAGACTCAGAATGGAGTCACTCGGTGCCAGTGCCCTGCCCGGGTGCCCCATCATTCAACCGAACTGGGAAACAGGTGGGCTTTCCGACCCTCGGGAGGGAGCTTCACGGCGGGCGGACAGATCAGAAGGGGCCCGGCTCCCTTGAGCGGGCAGGCTGGGGACGGTCGGTGGGGTCTCTTGACAGGAGGCACCACGGAACCCTTGAGGCAATGTCGGGGGGCACCTATGTTGCGGTCCAAAGCTAGCGTCTGAGAAGTCGTCCCGAAAGCATGATGGCGTCAACAAGTCCCCTCCGTTCAAGAAACGAGATTCATTTCTAGAGGAGGGCCACCCACGCGGGAGAACCGTAGGCTTCCTGTGGACATTCTCTTCAAAAGGCAATTCACTCAGCGGAGTGAAAATCGGAAAAATCGCTGTCCTCTGACGCAGCTGCAGAGAAAAGATGGCACCAAAATCAATGAAACACACACATACACACACAAACACACCTCCTCCCATCTGAACGAGCACTCCGGACGGTCACATAGGGAGAGCGACGGGCTCTCTTCCCACCCTGTGGTTCTCTACCTTTCGTTGCGGTTTTTTCCCTCAGTGGATAGAGGAGGAGACACAGGGGGCTCAGCCGGCATGCGAGTGGGTTTATCATCCTCTGTGAGTATCAACACGCGACACCACCTAAGTGAAGGAACACACCGGTGTTTCATGTCATGTGGCTCAATGCCTGGCAGATACGAGCCTTTGCAGGCCTCCTCGTGATCGACAGGACGTCGCCTTGGACACGGACACATCTTGTCCCTCCCTCCCGAGGCGATAGGCGGTTCCGTACCTCCTCGGGGCCAGGGCACAGTCTGCCTAGGCACCTACAACACGTGTGGCAACAGCCTCGATGGCTCTGCCATGAGAACGAACTCCCGTGGCACGGGGGTGGGGCGAGGGGGGGGGGGTCGGGTGCTGAAGAATTCAGCTGAGTGAAGGAATGCCACGGGATTCAGAGTGCCATCGGTGGGCTGAGAGGCGAGCAGGGCGGGCTTTGAAAGGGTAACATTCTCCCTGCCTTCCGTCTGTCTGTGAATACAGAACGTACACGCCAGGCGGGGTGGCTCACGCCTGTAATCCTAGCACTCTGGGAGGTAGAGGCGGGTGGATCGCTCAAGGTCGGGAGTTCGAGACCAGCCTGAGCAAGAGCGAGACCCCCATCTCTACTAAAAATAGAAAGAAACTATATATCTAAAAATATATACAGAAACAGTATCTAAAAATATATACAGAAAAATATTAGCCGGGCACGGTGGCGCATGCCTGTAGTCCCAGGTACTCGGGAGGCTGGGGCAGTAGGATCGCTTGAGCCCAGGAGTTTGAGGTTGCTGTGAGCTAGGCTGACGCCACGGCACTCTAGTCTGGGCAACAGAGTGAGACTCTGTTTAAAAAAAAAAAAAAAAAAAATATATATATATATATATATATATATATATACACACACACACACACACACACACACGTATATCCAATTAGCTGGGCATGCTGGCACATGCCTGTAATCCCAGCTACTCGGGAGGCTGAGGCAGTCTGATCGCTTGAGCCCAGGAGTTTGAGATTGCTGTGAGCTAGGCTGACGCCATGGCACTCTAGCCAGGGCAACAGAACGAGAGACTCTGTCAGAAAGAAAAGAAGAGCGAGAGCGAGAGAGCGAGAGAAAGAAAGAAAGGAAGGGAGAGAAAGGAAAGAGAAGGAAGGGGGGGAGAGAGAGAGAGAGAGAGAGAGAGAGAGAGGAGAAAACTATTAAAAAATTCGGGACCAGATCCATCGGTCGGTACTCAGAAGCGTGACGATCGGGTGTTCCCGAGCACGTGTGAGATGTGTCTTCTCCCTGACGCCGCGTTTCCTCCACACACACATCACCCATCTGCCGTGGAAAAAAAGCAACAAAAAGAGAGAAAGAGATTAAGAAGGGAAAATGGAAACAGGGCAAAAGAGGAAGAAAGAAAGAAATTTCGAAAAAAAGAGACCAAAGTCACAGCGAGAAGGAAGAATACTGAGCCCAGAGCGACACCTAGTGACCACACCGTCACAAGCACCTAGGGCCCCAATTCGCCAGAGACATCTGGTGGACCCCAGAGCAACATGTGGTCGACCCGGGGCCATGGCGTCTGCAGCCGATTCCCAGGCGGGCACACGAGCCCGGGGAAACTCATTCTCAGCGCGGGGAGGAGGGGAGGGGAAATAATAGCAAAGTCACACCAGATCCCTTTCTAGTTCATAAACGTGTTGATTGCGTGTTCACGAGCACGTGTGAGAAGGGCCTCCTGGTGTGTCGGCACGTCACCCGCGTGACGTGAAACCATGAATCCGGGGGGGGGGGGGAGCGGAAAGGCGCGCAGGAAAAGGCAAAGAGAGAATAGATAAAATGAAAGGACCAAAAAGAAAGTCACACAGCAGGGTAGGGGAGTGAGAGCAAGTCGAGAGACT
>NW_027182991.1:22500-42500 GCF_041146395.1 Eulemur rufifrons
GGCCGCTACGGACACACGGGGGAGAGCGATGCAGCACCGGGGGCACGGACGCCCTCCCGGCTACGAAAGCCAGACGGGAGAGGACGAGATGGCTCAAGGCGGCGGCGAGCGGGGTGGGGGCCGCCGGGCGCGGCATAAGGCGACGACGGGGGAAGGGGCCGACGGGCACCAGGAGGCCCGAGGGGAGGGGTGTAGCAAGCCTCAGACGGCAGCCCACCGGCCAGGACACGCACGGGATCTCACCGCCAGTGGCCTCCGCGCACAAGGGCGGTCCCGCGGCACCTGGGACGACCGGCTGCGCCTTCGGCGAGCTCCCCAAATCCCCCGCGCACCTCGCAGTGCCCGGACCCCGACCGTCATCGCGGTCGCGTGTAGCTCCGGAAAAACGCTCTTCTTGCACGCACGCGCGACCGGCCGCCCCCCAACGCCGTCCGTCCCGCCACGCGGAGGCCCGCCGACCGTTCAACCGAGGCACGTCGCCGGGGGGGGTGGGGGGCGCCATCCAGGGCCTTGGCGGCCAGGGCGACGCCCCCTCCCCGCGGCGAGGTCAGGTTCGGGCAGCGCAGTCGGGCGAACGCTCGTCGCGGGGCGGTCGGCAGCCGTGAGGAAGAGAGAAGGAACACCCTTTCGAACAGGGATGAGACCCCGCGAGGGCGAGGCACGAGAGCCCGTGGGAGGCGAGACCTGCGCCGCGACCGGGCCACTGGGGAAACAACGCCACGGGATCCCACCGCCCCAAACCCGAGAGCGGTCCCGCAACGCGCCCGTGACGCCAGCCGGCCAAAGCCTTCGGCACCCCTCCCAACGGGGCCACGGCCTCACCACCGGGGCGTCCCAGAGCGACACCGGCCTTCGGCCCTCGGCCCGCACGCCACCGCGCCTAATCCCATTCTCGTCCGTTTCCCAATCCTGTCTCGCTCCGGGGAGCACCGCGCACCGGTGGAACGACCCCCTCGTTGGCCGGGCGGTCCCCCAAGCCGCAATCCACAGGCGCCAGCACGGGAGCGCCCATCCATCCGCGGCCTGGCACGGGACCGGGTGGAGGGCCGCACGCTCACAGGGGCTGGGGAGGGGGCGCGAGACGGGCCGCACCACCACCCCCTTACCCCAGCGCACACCGGGGCGACCCGCGGCCGGGGCACGCAGCGCACACACGCGGGCGCCCTTCACAGCTGGAACGCCGGCCCGGCCCGGCGTGACCCTCCCCCAGAGTTCAGAGGGGGAGGCGCGGACCACGTTAGGCGAAGAGTGGCACTCGGCCCCCACCGCGGGGGCCGGCGGACCGCTCCACCCCCACGGCAGGGGAGGAGGGAACTCTGCCCACGCACAACTGGCAGCCGCAGGGGCGGCGCCTGACGACGCGCAGAGAGGCGGCGGGCTGGGGGATCCGACAAACCCCAGAAGAGGACACGCCTCCATGATCGCTAGAGAAGACGCTTTCTCGCCGAAGGTGGATCGCCCCCGACCCCCGGTCGCCCCCGTAAGGGCCCTGGGCGGAGGCGTTCAGGCACGCCCCGGGGAGGTGTGGGGGGGTCTGCGGCATGGGGCAAAACACGCACGGTTGGCGACTCCTGAGCGTTCGCGGTCGGGGCCCCTGGTCCAAAAGCCACCTCACTTCGAGGGGGACACTCCCCCGTCGGTATGGGAGAGGGGTCACCGAGGCAGACCAGGCCGGTGGCAGAGGCCCCCCACGGGGCCGGCCGGCACCACGTCGCCGGCCCGGCCCCACCACGATCGCCCACACGACCGTGCAACCACCCCACCTCGGGCAGGGTGGGAAGAGCACAAGCCGTGCGCTCGCCTTTCGAAGTCCGCCACGCACACATCGTGGGGACGCCGAGACAACGCCCCCCGCCCGCCCACGCAGCGCAGGAGGATGCCTCTAGGCTTGCCCGCCTCGACCCCCCCCAACCCCAAGCACGCTGCTCGAGGGTGTACCCAACGCAGCAGACGCTGCAGCGGCGACCAGAGGGGGACGCCGGGAACGAGGACGACAACCACCGCTCGGTTTCGGGCACCTTGGAGAACAACCCGGTGCGCTCCGGGGGCACCACAAAAGGGCCACGCAGACCCAGCAGCCGCGCGCCAAACGGGGCGCGCGACCGGGCGGGCGGCACGGCCCCGCACCCGTCCGTCACGGGCAGGGGGGACCCCGGCCAGGCAACAGCCACACAGGGCGAGCGAGGGCTGCCCGCTGCGTCAAGAGGACTCACGACCCCCCGCCAACGCCACGAGGCCGAGGGCGGGGCGACCGCGGTCGGGCCGGATAGTCTCGCACCCGCGCCTCCCACGCACCGCCCACAGGCGGGGAAGGAGAGGTGAGGTGCCCGCGGGCAGAACGAGAAGAGCGGCCACCATTCACCACGAATGGACCGTCCCTCGCCTGGCACGCGGCTCAAGGCCCGGGAGAGCACGACGTCACCACATCGATCAGGCCCCGAGGACGGGGAGGGTTGGGGGAGGTCAGTCAGGCCGGCGAGGACAGCGATCCGAGGAGCCCGCTTCAGCCTCGCCAGCCCCGCCTCCCAAGCACAACCCAAAGACGAGGACCGCCTGACACGCAACGGCACAGAGCCAGCGGGGTAAGGGGGAAGGTTGCCGCAAACCTCCCCCCCCCGGGTGCCGTCTCTCGAGGGGACAAGAGACCAACGCGAGAGGCGGGCACCACCGTCGGGACACTCCGACGCCCTAGAGCCGGCGCGCGGGCCCAGGCGGTCAGCTCAAAGGGAACAGGGCAGGGCGCTGGATCCCCACGAACCCAGAACCCTGTCCGCGTGCGGAGGCCCAACCCCTCCAGCGACAGTCGCCGAAGGACAGCGTGTCAGTACTAACCTGCAGGCGGAAGATGACGATATGAGGTGATCAAAAACACCACGCAGGAAGACGGGGACCGAGCCACTTGAACACGCCTGCCCCCACGACACTCGACACGGCCACCTGTCCCCAGCACGTCCCCAGCGCCAGCAGACAAGGGGCACTCAGGGACATCTGGTCGGCCCCCGTGGCGTAGAGGGCCAGGGAGGCCCTCACCGTCCACGCGCGCCACCCAGGGCCCAGCACGGGGACTTGTGGAGGAGAAAACATCGGGACGGGACCGCCACGGCCCACGAGCGGCCGCGGGCCGACAGGGGTCGCCCTCGCCGGCCACCCAGGGCCACCCAGGGCCCGGTCCCCGGCCCCAGCACGGGGACTTGTGGAGGAGAAAACATCGGGACGGGACCGCCGCGGCCCACGAGCGCCCGCGGGCCGACAGGGGTCGCCCTCGCCGGCCACCCGCGCCACCCAGGGCCACCCAGGGCCCGGTCCCCGGCCCCAGCACGGGGACTTGTGGAGGAGAAAACATCGGGACGGGACCGCCGCGGCCCACGAGCGCCCGCGGGCCGACAGGGGTCGCCCTCGCCGGCCACCCGCGCCACCCAGGGCCCGGTCCGCGCCCCCAGAGTAGGACTCGGAAGAAGCCACGGACGACTGGGTGCCACTCACAGGGCTGTCCCTGCCTCCTGAGCGGGAACCAGGGAAAATGGGTAGGAAAGGCGAGGCCGAGGGAGAGGGACACGCATGCACGGGACGGCGGCCGGTCGCCGGACACCCTCCTCTCCCGCCCGCGTGTGCCGTCTCCTTCCTGTCCCCGCGGGGTGGGTCGGGTCTCCAAAGCGGCCACAGCGTGCTAGTCGACCTGCCCGGGCAGCCCCGCAAGCCGCCTGGCTGGCTGAGCCTGGAAGCGCGGCGACAACGTCCTCCCGCCACACAGCCCTGCAGGCCCAAGCTCTGCCTCCCAGATGTCCCAGCCGGCGTCCCGGCACGAACCAGATGGCCCCGCGAAGGCTGCTTGCTTCCCGGAACTCAGCCTCGCTCGCATCGGGGACTGTCCCCTGCTTTGCCTGCTGCACCGAAGATTCAGAGGACAAGAGACTTGTAGAAAAGCGGCCGCCAGGTGGAGCCCGACCACAACCGGCGCCAGCCACCAGAGGTCTGCTGCAAAACACGGGGCAACCCTCTGGAGCCCATCATTTCAGAGTCCAGAAGGTCCCCCGGGGGCATCAAACACAGTCCCCCTACTCCCCACGGAAGCCATCGAAAAATGACGGGTCAGTCTAGGGCCACGCCACCCTGAACGCGCCCAATCTCGTCTGATCTTGGAAGCTAAGCAGGCCCCGGCCTGGCTAGCACTGGGATCAAAGAAAGGATGGGTCGGCCCGACCACCGACATCGTCCACCAAACCCGTCTCTGCACAGACCACAACATAGCCGAGAGACAGACAGGCAGAAACAGAAACAGAGAAAGGGAGAGAAAGGAAAAGAACAGAAAGAAAAGAGACGGAGAAACAGAGAGAGAAAGTCAGAAAGAAAAAAACAGTAAATAAGAAAAGACAGGAAGAGGGCACGGGGAAGAAAGAAAAAGGAAGGGAGGAAGGAGATAGGAAACACAGAAAGACAGAAGGAAAGAAGAAATAAGGAAAGAAAAGACAGGCAGAAAGAAAGAGAATGAGAAAAAGGGAGGAAGGATGGAAGCAGAAAGAAAGAAGAAAGAAAGAAAGACAGACAGACAGACAGACAGAAGGAGGGAAAGAAAGAAAAGAAAAAGAAAGGAAATTAAGAGAGAAAAAGAAAGAGCACGGAAAGATGGAAAGAGAAAAAGATAGAGAGAAGGAAGGAGAGAGAAAGTATAGAAAGAGACAGAAAGGAAGAAGGAAGGAGAGAGAAAGGAGAGAATGAGAAAGAAAGAAGGTAGGAAAGTAGAAAGGGGGAAGAAAGATGGAAAAAACAGAGATAGAAACACAGGATAACAGGAGAAAGGAAGAGAGGAAAGAAAAATGGAAAGAAATACGGAAGGAAGGAAGGCAGGCAGGCAGGAAGGAAGACAGGAAGACTGAAAGAAGGAAACAACAAAGAAGTAAAGAAAAGGCAGAAGGAGGAAGAGAAAGAAAGAAAGAAAGAAAGAAAGAAAGAAAGAAGGGGGGGGAGAGATGATAGGATGAGAAAACCTTTCTGTCGTGGAATCATAAAACCCCTTCCTATCTTAGGATCATGAAACCCAGGGTGGAACTATGATACACTTCACATTCTCAGAGCACGCCGGCTGGTGAAACAAAGAAAGAAGTCGGGGACAAAGAGAACACATTCACGGGGCCTGGCCGGAGGCCAGGGTGGGGCGGCCCGAGGCTGTCGCCAGAGCCATCTCTGTGGCAGGACGTCGCAACACGCCTACCGGATTTTCCCATAACGCTCGCCCGCCGCCAGGTGACCCCCGTCATCCACCGATCCAAGTGTCAGCCTGGAAAGGACGGGCTCCCTCGTGGGGGAGGGAGCGTGGGGGCGGGAGTGGGTACACACTGGGTCGCAGGCCTCCTCCCGGCCCCTCTCGGACCACGTCTCTCAGCCCTCGGGCACACTCCCCACCACTAGTCGACCAGAGAGCCCCCGGGGGCGGGGGGCCGGAGGGGGGCGTCCACGGCAGGGAGAGAGGACAGGGACCCATCGGCCCGTGCTAGATGCCACGGGTGGAGGCAGGACCTGCTGAAGACACACGAACAGTACGGAGAGGTTCAGAGCGGGGCCTAGGCGCAGCCACTCACGATGATTGGACAGACAGTTGGACTATCTGTCACGGTGGACCGAAGCGCATGAAGTGGGCGCTCCCGGAAACGGCGTGTGTGTGTGTGTGTGTGTGTGTGCGCGCGTGCGCGTGCGCGTGCGCGTGTGCCTGTGTGTGGGAGGGAGAGAGAGAGAGAGAGAGAGATGGGAGAAGACGGTCGGTACATTCACTCACTCCTGTACCCGGGCCAGTCGTTTCTCCCGAAGGACAGAAATCCATAAAACACCCACGTCTAAAGAGTGTTTACACAGAGCTAACCCTAGGTCGAATCAGTCAGGAGTCGAGTGCGGGGAATCCTATGGTCCCAAACTGGGACTCCAGTCCCGGCCCCATAGCAAAAGGGGGTCATTTCTCAGAAAACGCACGCACACAGAAACGGGTAACGTTTATACAATTTTATACCGTGGTAGTGACTTCCTTCCCCGAGCCCGTGTTCTTAGGATCGGTCTCACTACATAGTACTTTTTTTTTTTTTTTTCTGAGCTTTATTTTATTTTATTTTATTTTACTGTCATTTCGTTAGAGATGATGGGGAGGGGTGGCGGGGGAGCAGGGCATAGTTCACTCACTGGAAGCCTCAAACTCCTGGGCTCCAGCGATCCTCCTTCCTCAGCCTCCCAAATCGCTGGGACTACAGGCGTGTGCCACCATGCCCGGCTAATTTTTTTCTATTTTTGGTAGAGACGGGGGTCTTGCTTTTGCCGAGGCAGGTCTCGAACTCCTGACCTCAAGCGGTCGGTCCTCCTCCCCGCCTTGGCCTAGGATTACAGGCGTGAGTCACCAAGCCTGGCCTGGATCGGTTTTTAATAGGTAAGGTCTACGAGACATCCCAGTCCAAACATCGATTCGGTGGGTCTCTACAGGATTCCGGGCGGAGATCCGATCTGGGGTTTACAACGTGGAGAATTAAGGCCTGGCTAGCAAAGAGCCCAGTGACTGAAGAGGGACGATGCTCGTCAGTCGTACAGAGCCTGAAAAGATGCAACACGGGGAAACGTTTCCAGGTTCCTCTCAGAAGAGGATGTCAGATGAGATGCCGAAACGAAAAGAATGGGTTCAAGCCAAAAGGAAAAATAGATAAATAAGTCAATAAATAAAACTACGGGAGACAGCCAGGAGACACTGTTTCCTCAGAAATGGCTAGGAAGCCTCCCAGGATAACCTGGATAGCAGCATATGTTCCTCCTCCTCCTCCGGCTCCCTCTCTTGTGTTCGTGTTTGTTTTCTGTAAACGCCAAGATGGGGCAGGGGTGGGGGACACCACGCCGGGTGGGCGAGCAGATCACCCTTCCCACCACAGGAGGGAGCACACACACACACACCCACCCACCCACCCCGGGTCATCACTCTGTAGTTCCGCGTGAGTGAGGTGAGGCCCGGAACGGTGCTAGTAGCTTTCCAAGTGGTCAAAAAGAATGCACAATAACTGGACCGAGGCCTGTCTGGACGCTGTAAAGGCCCACTTGAAAACTTATGCTTGCTCGCTAGGTGACCGATGTCCGCTTGACCTATGTCTGTAATTGGAAATACGTACCTTGCGGAGATAAAACAAAGCAATTAACTTGTAACTAAGTGTTTAAACTTTCCAGCTGCCTGTCGTAAAATTGATTGTGCTTGCTTAACGCCTGAAAGAATGTTCCTTAATTGGAGCTATCTGTTTCTGTAAACCTGCTCGCTTAAAGACTGTAACCGAAACGAAACGGGGGCCCGAGGCTGGTCCCGGACCACACAGCTGCGGAGTAGGTGGTATAGTGTTGTTTCAACCGCCGTGCCTAAAGTCACGGAGCTCTAGCTTAGGATAGTCTGAAACCTTCCTGCTTTTTTCGGCTCGGGGCCATTCTCTGTACCTGTACCCTAACAGGGCAGGGGGTGGTCGCTGGCCAGCTAATATGGACTCATGACTTGGCTCAATTCGGTCTCTAGGTTGTCCTGTCTCGCACTCCGTACTATAACAGATGCCATACCGGTTCAACCCAGCTCTGAAGGAAAGAAATGCCGAGCGTTCCACTAGCCGGAGGAAGGCAAAACGCACCTCTGCCTTCCTCTGAGGGCACGTCTGAGTGAACGGGTCGTTCTCCCTGCCCGTCACCCCAAGCCCCTCATCCCGGACCCCACCACACCCGGCCTTGACCTCCTCGGCCCTGCCCACCAGGCCCCATCATGGCCTCTGGAGCCTGGGCTCTCTCTCTCTCCAGGCACTGGCACTGCCCCCCGCCCCCACCCCGGGACCTGAGATCCAGGGCCTCTGTCTCCCAGGCCTCCCAGCTGTCTTGACTTGCGGACTCAGTGCCTGCTCTGCCAAGAGAGACCTCTTGCTGCGGGGTGGCTCTCAGTGGCTGCATCTCAGCGGTCTAACGTGTCCCCCACCATCCACGTGGCCGCCGGCGTCAGGCTTCGGTGCCGTAGTGCCACCCTGCCTCCCTTCCGGGGGAATCCCACGCTGCCTCAGGCCCATTATGACCTGGAAGAGGCTGCACCTGTGGGGTCTGCCCATTTCCACTACCCCCCCCCCACACACACGTCACCCCCCGGCCCCCCCATAGGGGTTAGGAAGAAGGCAACACTTTCTGGTACAAGGGTTGAACTGAAGGGGCGAGTGAGTGGCCACCTGGCAGGGGCATCGCAACAGATGGCTGAAGAAGTCAGCCGCCGAGTGCAGAAATGTCACGGAACTTGGGGTGCCACTGCCTTGCTGAGATAGGGCCAGGGCAGGCTTTAAAAGGCTAAAATTCTCCCTGCCTTTGGTACGTTAATACAGAACCCATGGTCCTTTCTAATTTTTGATTCCCGGAGAGGCAGGAAGTATTCCAAATGGCCACGCCATGGCTTTTCTAAATTGCCCACAAGGCCTTCTCCGACCCAGCGGGTCAGGGGTTTGCTTTGGTGTTACATCGTGGTAAAAGAGACATCCCACAGCAGTGACCATGTCCATCGACTCCGTCGGCGCTCTCAGGCTCGTAGTCCCACTTTTCAGACAAGCCTGGATGGCCACTCCGTGTCACTCTTTGCCAAATGCCAGCCACTCTCCTCCCCGCCCCGCATCCCCCATTTGGCCACCACAACTCTTCATCCCCAGGCGCCCTCCAGTAAAGTGTGCTCCTGTCTGTACACCTACTCCGTTGGGGGCGGGGGGGGGGGGGAGGTGGCACAAGAGGTGGCTGGTGGCCGGAGCAGGCCCGCCACCTTGAGTGTGTGGAACAGCGCTGAGGATTTCCTAAGGGAAGAAAGAGGGTGGGGAGAGCGAGAGAGCATCTCCTCCTCGTGAACCTCACAGATGATTGAGGACAAACAGGCCTGCACGGGGAGGGTGCCGAGTCTGCACCAGAGAAAATGGCTTTGTGGGGGGGTGGGAGGGGAAGAGGGCAGAAAGATTTTCTGTCTTTTTAAAACTTCCCCCAGGCTTTTGGGAACTTGCAGCCCGGCCTGCATCCCTGAGGCACGTTAACTCTTTGGTTATAACTCCAGGTGGCCCCCAGGGTGGGCGGCCCACAGAGTTCAAGGGCTTTCTTCTCAGCAGAGACGGGACCTTTAGAACAGCTAACTGCAGTAATTGCCTGAAGCTGAGAACCAACCCTCCTTCCTTTAAAACCTCTGTATTTCTGCCTAGGCCTATGTTCACGAAATTTGGGGGTTTGAGACTGAGAAGCTCTACCCTATTTATTTCCTCCTTTGTCAGCAAAGTAGACTCTCTGTTTTCTTACTCCTCATACCGCTTGTCCTCGTTATTCGGCCTCGTGGACAAGCAGCTGAGCTTTCGGTCACAAGTCCACACCCCAGGGTGGAGGGGTCCAATCCACCCCTGTCCAGACCTGGGCCCTTCCTGCCTCCCTCTCGAGACGATCTGTTTGGCAGCCCAGCCGCCTTGGACTGGGCCACAAGGAGGACACAAAGTAAAGACCCAGCCCCCCCGCCCCCCCCCACACACGGTAGTGGCGGTGGGTGGCAGTTCTCCAAGGGTTTGGGGCTTTTCCTGAGGCAGGAGACGGAGGGGACTGATTTCTTTAGAGCTCCGTCCCCTCCCCCATGCGGTGTGCCGCCTGGAAGCGGCAGCTCGCGGGGCGGGGTCGGGGCTGAAAGCGGCTCCGCCCGAGAGAAGCCCGAGGCGGCTACGTGCAAGCGCGCATGCACAGTCAGCTCGCGGGGCGGGGTCGCGGCTGAAAGCGGCTCCGCCCGAGAGAAGCCCGAGGCGGCTACGTGCGAGCGCGCATGCGCAGTCAGCGCAGTGAGTGGGGGAGGGGTGGAAACCGGCGGAAGGGCTCCGCCGGGGGCCCGGCCATCTGTGCGGCCAGGCTAGGGGTTTCCCTCTTGGGCCGGGAGCTCGTACCCCGCCCCCAGCCCGCAGGCAATCCCGAGGGGCAGAAGCACGACTTGCTGGGCACCTCCTCGGGCGAAGCGGTCGCGGTGGCTGGGTTACGTGGGGCCCAGACGAGTCTCTGGTTCTGGGAGCGGCACCTCCCCCACGCGCCTCTCCTCTTGGGCCTTCACCCTCCCCCCCCCCCCCCGCTCCGGCCCCAGGGGAGGGGAGGAGTGGGGGGCAGGGAGACGACCTCAGGGAGGAGCCAGACCAACTGAATGAAAGCTTTTCATGAACTCGTGTGCCTTTCCCAGGGAAACACCATTTCTGGAGTCTATGAACTAAAATAAAATCTTAAGCCGCCCCCCGCCCGCCACCGCCAGCTGACCCGTCCCGTGGTTGGCCCAGGGAACCCTAGAAAAACCCTTAAACCTGAGCTGCTGCCCCGCAAGGACAGGGGAAGTCAGACACTCCTCCCTGATGGAGTCAGATTTTATAACAATGAGATACTGAATGTCCGACGGGCCTAAGGCCAGGCAAGACAAAGCTTAACGCATATCTAGCAGGCCAACCGTTTACTGAACTACAGGGCACTTGAGTTTTGGGTAAACTGTCCAGTGGCTTGTCTGTGATTAGCAGACCTCCTTACCTTAACTGAAAACATGATGCAAAGCCTTTAGGCAGAGGTTCATTTATGTCATCAATTGCAAATCAAAGAATCTTTAAACCCAGCTGTAAACCTGTAAACACCGCACCCTCCCTCCCCCGCCCCCCCCAACTGCCAGATGTCCTGCCTTTTCAGCCCAGACCAATGTACCCCTTCCATGTTTTGATTTGTGATTTTACATGTAATTCCTGTCTCCCTAAAATGTATGAAGCCAAACTGTAACCCACCCCACCACAATGGGTCCGCTTGCTCAAGGCTTCTTGGGCGTAGCTCTCTGGGCCATGATCACGGCCGTTGGGCTCAGAATAAAACTCTTTAAATTATTTTGCAGTGATTTGGGGTTCTTTTCCATGGACGAGTCAATCGTGTTCACATTATTTTAGCCTTGGGAGCTTTTTCTTTTCTATTATGTCTGATCCTGATCGCTAGCCAGGTATTCATTCATATTTTTGGTTGGTGGTGGTGCTCAAGCTCGTCTTTGTACATCCCAAATTGGCGTAAGCCACCGTGAATATGTTTTACACCTTCCAAGAGCTAGCGCTTATTGCCGTATCATAACCAGGGCTCGCAGCAATTTTTCTTTTTTTTTTTTTTAAAGCTGCTTCCACTTTCCACCTAGGTATACATACGAGTATACCCTTTAAATGAATGCTTGCATCGAGGAACCAGGAAGTGGTTTTTGTTGTTGTTGCTGTTGTTGTTTTCCCCCAGTCATTTATCTGCTCCTCAACCCTCATTATTTATCACACACACACACACACACACACACACACCCCCCATCTCTGTAGAAAAGCTCACGGAGATTGTTCATCCACCGCGTGCTTTCTGTTGACAGTATCTGAGACGATAAGGAGCACCATGCATTCTGTTCTAAGAGAAAAATTGCATATATCAGTATGATTATATTTTACTTCTTGTGTGAATTTAGTGGATCTCATAAAAGCTGATCTTGGTTTTCACAGCAGAGAAAAGTGGGCTTCTGTTTTGGTTTTGTTTTTGTTTTTCTGGAGGGGTGGTGTCTTCACATAAGTGATCATCTTTACAAGTATGCTATATCCGAGAAATTTCAGAAAGCTGCAAAGAGTGACTTGTTGACAATGCTTGCATTGAATGATGTATCTGAATCTGTGAATCGAAGGGGTCAGCATCTGACCAGAAAGCACTGTTAGAGGAAGAGGGGTTTCGGGTCTTTTCCTAAATTGTATCTGCCTAAGGCGGAAAATATTTCTGTTTCCCTATGACATGGTATTTTCCTCACAAGCAGTGTTAATGGCTCCATATGTCTCTAGACTGGCTGCAGAGCAGAGACTCCATGGTCTCCACTACTTGACTCTGTCTGTCCAAGAATGGCCTCCACAGCTCTCCTCTGTGAGATATCCACTCTCAGAGGTGGCACGGTATGGTGAGTAGGGGGATATGCTGGATTTTGAAAACTCAGAGTTTGAACCCCAGTGCTTTATTTCTTAGCAACATGAACTTTGTCAGATCACATCACCCTGCTGAAGCCCAGTCACCTAAAGGGTAGAAAATGCAATGGATAGATTGACGCTTCTCTTCTCTTCTCCTCTCTTCTTTCTCTCTTTCTTTCTTTCCTTGTGTCTTCCTGTCTCTCTCTCTCTCTCTCTCTCTCTCTCTCTCTTTCTTTTTGTCTCTTTCTTTTTTTTCTTTTGACGGGCCCTCACTCTGTTTCCCAGACTAAAGTGCAGTAGCATCATCATAGATCACTGCAACTTCAAACTCCTGGCCTCAAGCGATCCTTTCCCCCTAGGCTTCCCAAAGTGCTAGGATGCAGTTTTATTTTTATCTGTGACACCATGGGAGGAAATATCTTTTAGGGTCATAGGGTCAGAAATTTAGATCTCTTCTTTGAACTCATGGTAGCGGCTAACTGGGATTTTCAGTGTGTAAACGTAAGCCACTTGTAATTTCACCAGTACTCCCGTTACTTGTCATCTATTCAGGAGGTGAACTCTTCTTCCCCTACCATCTACTGTTCAAACGCGTTGGCCACAAGGATAATTTGAATATCAGATTCAGAGCACAAATAATTAAGGTCCTGTAGCGTTAATAAGTAAAAGGGGCCACACACAAACCTGTGGAAGTCTGTGTCCCTTCCAGTTTTTTATTTTGTTTGTTTGTTTGTTTGTTTTTGGGTTCCCCCCCCCCCCCGAGACTGAGTCTCACTCTGTTGCCCGGGCTAGAGTGAGTGCCGTGGCGTCAGCCTAGCTCACAGCAACCTCAAACTCCTGGGCTCAGTCGATCCTCCTGCCTCAGGCTCCCCAGGAGCTGGGACCACAGGCATGTGCCACCATGCCCGGCTAATTTTTTTCTATATATTTTTAGTTGTCTGGACAATTTCTTTCTATATTTTTAGTAGAGACGGGGGCGGGGGGTCTCACTCTCGCTCGGGCTGGTCTCGAACTCCTGACTTTGAGCGATCCTCCCGCCTCGGCCTCCCAGAGTGCTAAGTTTACAGGCCTGAGCCAACGCGTCCGGCCTGTGTCCATTCTTTAATGTTGTGTGTTGCTCAGTTATGAAAAGGCAAGGGAACATAAAATCCGAGTTTTAGGGATGACTTATAGGCTCAGTATTCTTTTTTTTTTTTTTTTTTTTTTTGCCTCCTCTAAGCCTATGTGAATATCAAGGAGGGTAAAAAATTCAGTGTTCTCAGTTCAGTGCCCAACCAACCTCTGTTTCCAGAGTAAAAATTGAGCATCCTATTACACCTTTATTTCCCTTTGGTATGCTAAGGCCCAACTCGGCAGAGAGGTCACTGTTTATTCTCTTGGCTAAGATCACATGTGCCATAGTCTGTCTGCTTTGTCTCCTTTAGGGGTAATCATCCAATCTTACCCGGGCCCCTCACATCCTCGTGACAATAGGCCTCCTTGGTTTACTGAAATAGAAAAGACCGGCTCATCAGCAATGTTTGATCGGTTGCTTCAGAAACAAATGTTGTTCTGCTTTCTTTACTATGTTTGTTTTTTTTTTTTTTTTTTTTTCCTTCTTTCTTCCGTCAGACCCAATCCGATATAGGTGGGAGAGAAGGTAACCGGAGCCTCTTGAAAAACCGAAGTGAACCAAAGCGAGCTCACAGATTCAGATAGAAATCAGGAGGAAGAAAAATTGAGAGATAACATGGATTTTCTGTCTAGCGGGTGTTCTCACACTTCAATTTTACCAGAAGCGTTAGGTAGGATGACGATGACGATAATTGTGACAAACACTATTCTCATTGGACAGATAAGGAGGCAGGCTCAGAGTGACGAGTAACCTGGGCCTAAATAGATCGCTAAGAAGCATCATAGTGTGTTCCTTGGTTACGCTGTTTTGTGAAGCTCAAAAAGTTTGGGGTGCGCGTGCGTCCATGTGCGTACGCAATCATAGGTGTTCTAGTAAAACGGATATGAGGTAGGATTTCCCATACCTTCAATGATTTCATGTCCTGCAGGAACATAATGTTCCGGGATCAGGTTTTTATTCTGCCTTCTGTGCCACATGCTCAACATGCCTGTGACTTTACAGCCGAGACTTGCTCAGGGGGAGCCCATTCTCATCTTCTGGGAGGTTCTGCTAATCTTTAAAAGACAAGGACATAGGAAGATGATCCTATAACAACGACTGTGACCACGATTAAAGGCTTACTGTTTACCACGCGTGCTTCTGCGGGCTTTGCCTGCATTTGCTTTTTCACTCTGCCCAATATCCCTGTGGGGTAGGCACCATGATTTCTGCATTTGCAGATGAAGAGGCTGAGGCTCAAGAGGATTTATGACTCGCCAAGTTACCAAACACGGAGTGTCGTCCAGGTAGCCAGTCCAGGCCCCCCGGCTCTGCAGCCACTCTGCAATGCTGATTCTGAGCCTGACCGTTTCATCACTGGTGGCTCCCTGAGAACCTTGACTCGGCCCCCTTCCTCAGTTCACTTGGGAAACATATTCATGTGTGTGTATTTCTCTCCTTCCCTCTCCCACCCCCCCTCTCTGTTTTAGTTTTTATTATTTTGAAAAGTGCATAGAACGATAAAAACTTTAAAAGTAGGAAAAAGCTTACGGAACACATAAGGACACAGAGAAAGAAAATATCTGTGTACAACAGTGCAACGCATTTGTGTTTTAAGTCGTGGTGTTGCCAAAGAGTCCAAAAGTTTAAAAGAAAGAAAAACAAACAAACAAACAAACAAACAAACAGACAGACAAAAAAAAAAAACCAAACCACCATGGAAAAGTTTATGAAGTGAAAACACTTACAGTAAGCTAAGGTTAATGTATTATTGAAGAAAGAAATTTCTAAAGGTAAATGTCGTGCGGCCTAAGTGTCCAGGGTTTATGAAAACCTACAGTAAGTAATGTCCTAGGCCTTCACATTCACTCACCACTCACCGCCAACTCACAGACTCACCCAGAGCAACCTCCCGCCCGCCCTGCAAGCTCCATTCACCGTAAGTGCCCTGGCCTGGGTGTCCCACTGCACAGAAACCTATTAGACTGCATTTCTTCCCATTACTATCAGTAGTTGTACATTTCTTAGGACTGTAGGCCTACGATACACCTCCAGGCATAGTTAGGGGTTGGGAAGAGGAGGGAAGAGGCCATTCTTCATTTATTAATTGGGTAGCATGGGGACAGGGGAGGCAGTTTCCTCCTTCTCCTCCTCGGCCCCCTTCTCTCTTGTTTCGCTTCTCCCTCTCTTGTTTTTCTTTATTCCTCTCCCAGTTCCCCCTTCCATCGTCTCGATGGATTTGGATGAGACGTAGACATTTTCTACGTCAGGCCTTAATCATACCGAGGGAGCAGGAGAAAAGTAAGCCGCCTACCATGACACAATGGAATGGAAGTTTGTCAGCCATTGACTGCTGTGGCATTCCGACATTTAGTGTCTTCAGGACATTCTATATTTCTGCTATCCCACTAGAATATATCGCCTCGATCACTACTGTGTGGCCACATCCCAGCTGTTTCGTGAGCCACCCTCAATGTTCGTGACAATGTAGTGTGGGGACTCCCTCCGTCTGGTGCCTTAAACTCGCACATTTGGGGTTTTGTATCAGGATAGCAAAGCGATCGCCTTTAAATAACCTGGCTGGCCATGGTGGCTCATGCCCGTGATCCCCGCAACTTGGGAGGCAGAGACGGGAGCGTGACTTGAGCCCAGCAGCTGGAGACCAGCCTGGGTAACACGATGAGACCTCATCTCTACCAACAAAAAAAAAAAAAAAAAAAAAAAGAAAAAAGAAAAATTATGGCGGGTGTGGCAGCATTTGCCTATAGTCCCAGCTACTCAGAAGGCTGAGGCAGAGAGGATCACTTAAGCCCTGGATTTGGAGCTTGCTGTGAGCTACAATCAGGCCAAGGCGGCCTGGGAGAGGACAGAGTGAAAGAAATCCTGTCTCAAAAAAAAAAAAAAAAAAAAAAAAAAAGAAAGAAAGAAAAGAAAAGAAAAGAAAGAAAACAAGACCGATAACACAACACAACTTAGAAGACTTGGTGTTACCGAAAGCTCGGCCACCTGCCCACGAGGCCGAATAACGAGGACAAGCTGTTTGAGGAGGAAGGAAAGAGAGAGTCTATTTTGCCGGTAAAGGAGAAAATAGGGTAGACCTTCCCATCTCAAGCCTCCGAATTTCCCCGAACACAGGGCTAGGCAGAAATACAGAGCTTTTAATGAGGGGGGGAGGGGTTCTCAGCTTTAGCGATGATTGTGGTTAATTATTTCAATCGTCCAGGCTCTGCCAAAAACAAAGCCTGTGAACTCTGCCGGCCGCCCACCTGGGGGGGGGCGGGGCAGGGGACCACTTGGGAGTTTTAAGAAAAGATTTAACCTGCCTTGGGGACATAGGCCAGACTACAAGCTCCCAAAAGTGGTGGTGGTGGTGGTGGTGGTGGTGATGGGGAGCGTAAAATGACAGAACGTCTTTCTGTCCTTTATTGGTTTCTCCTTTTTCCCCCCTAGGTGCCAAAAGACCTGAGACTGATGCCGAAAAGAAATAGGTACAGGCGCCCACGTGCACACACAAAGATATACGATCGAATACATCGTGTTGACAGTGGGGGAAACTGGAAGATGATGGGGAAGTATCACGAGCAACTTTGTATTTCTTCCAGGACAGGAAAATGGACACGAAGAGAAAAATTCATCGTTCTCGGCGTAGGATAAAAAGCCACATCTTGTTATATAATATAATTCATTCTGTGATTTAAGTTTTTATACGACATGATATTCGATAAGCCTAAAAAACAAGATAAAAGAGAAACAAACAAAAGGGAAAAAATAAAAATAAAAAAGACGACGGGCAGAGGCCTACGGTCCCGGGAGGAGGCAGAGAGCGGGAGGAGGGGCGCCTCCCGCAGACAACAGGGCGGGTGGGCGGAGACCCGCTAGAGGCTAGGGCTGCCCCGGGCGGGCCCAGAGCTGCGGGCCCGGGAAGAAGAGGGTGGGACCGTCCGGACCGTGCTCTCCTCCCCGCCCTCCACACCTCCCGGGAGTCAGCTCTTAAACTCCCAACGTCACCTGACTTTCCAGATCCCGAGGTCTGATCAAAGTGGCCGCAAGGTGACACCCAGCAACCGCTGCCGGTGTCATCCTGAAAAGAACGGACCCTATGACTGACGGGGGTGGGGCGGGGTGGGGGTGGGGCGCACAGTGGGTGGCCCGGCCAGCTCCCCTTCCGCCTCGGAGCGGATCGGATCATCTGGAACTTTATCCAGAGAGGAGAGAGTGCCCCTGGGTGTGTGCTAGAAGCCGGAGGGTTGGGGCAGGGACCTACCCAAGAGAGAAGTAGAGTACAGGGAGTTTCAGAGTTGACCCACTCACGATCTCGCCCTGGTCAATACAAGAGTGGCAATATCTGTCACCGTGGAATGAACACTTGGTACCGAAGACCTTTGTCTATGCTGGCCCCCCTATGCCTAGGGGGGGCATGTGGCCAGAATCTGACATCCTAAACGTCTTCGTAGAAAGAATTTGGGGGCGGGGGTGGGGGAGAGAGACAGAAATAGAAAAGAAAGGGGGAAAGAAATGGCTGCCACAAAACTATCAGAACAGATAAGCGACCGATAGGGCCTATCTGGTTAAGTTCTTTCCCTACCCAGAGAACGGTGGACACAGAGAGTCAGGGATAGAATTTCACGCTCGGCACTGTCTCTCGTGGCAGCGGGAAGGTGGAGGGTGGCTGAGGGTTCTATGCTCCTTTATCACACACCGTCAGGTAGGTCAGGTAAAATTGAGGACAGATTTCCAGTGTTTCGAGAAAGGAAGAGCACTCGTGCAGGCCATCTATCTGTACGTGGGAGAGTGTCCCCGAAAAGTGGCTTTCAGTGCCGGGATGTGCCTAGGCCAAGAAGGTTACACGATCCTGAGTGAGAATGGTCCGTCCCATAGAGTCAGTCGGTAGGAGGCCACCGGTCGAGACGGAACTGCCCCCCCTCCCACCCGCCCCCGCCCCACAGAGCAGACAGACTCAGAATGGAGTCACTCGGTGCCAGTGCCCTGCCCGGGTGCCCCATCATTCAACCGAACTGGGAAACAGGTGGGCTTTCCGACCCTCGGGAGGGAGCTTCACGGCGGGCGGACAGATCAGAAGGGGCCCGGCTCCCTTGAGCGGGCAGGCTGGGGACGGTCGGTGGGGTCTCTTGACAGGAGGCACCACGGAACCCTTGAGGCAATGTCGGGGGGCACCTATGTTGCGGTCCAAAGCTAGCGTCTGAGAAGTCGTCCCGAAAGCATGATGGCGTCAACAAGTCCCCTCCGTTCAAGAAACGAGATTCATTTCTAGAGGAGGGCCACCCACGCGGGAGAACCGTAGGCTTCCTGTGGACATTCTCTTCAAAAGGCAATTCACTCAGCGGAGTGAAAATCGGAAAAATCGCTGTCCTCTGACGCAGCTGCAGAGAAAAGATGGCACCAAAATCAATGAAACACACACATACACACACAAACACACCTCCTCCCATCTGAACGAGCACTCCGGACGGTCACATAGGGAGAGCGACGGGCTCTCTTCCCACCCTGTGGTTCTCTACCTTTCGTTGCGGTTTTTTCCCTCAGTGGATAGAGGAGGAGACACAGGGGGCTCAGCCGGCATGCGAGTGGGTTTATCATCCTCTGTGAGTATCAACACGCGACACCACCTAAGTGAAGGAACACACCGGTGTTTCATGTCATGTGGCTCAATGCCTGGCAGATACGAGCCTTTGCAGGCCTCCTCGTGATCGACAGGACGTCGCCTTGGACACGGACACATCTTGTCCCTCCCTCCCGAGGCGATAGGCGGTTCCGTACCTCCTCGGGGCCAGGGCACAGTCTGCCTAGGCACCTACAACACGTGTGGCAACAGCCTCGATGGCTCTGCCATGAGAACGAACTCCCGTGGCACGGGGGTGGGGCGAGGGGGGGGGGGGTCGGGTGCTGAAGAATTCAGCTGAGTGAAGGAATGCCACGGGATTCAGAGTGCCATCGGTGGGCTGAGAGGCGAGCAGGGCGGGCTTTGAAAGGGTAACATTCTCCCTGCCTTCCGTCTGTCTGTGAATACAGAACGTACACGCCAGGCGGGGTGGCTCACGCCTGTAATCCTAGCACTCTGGGAGGTAGAGGCGGGTGGATCGCTCAAGGTCGGGAGTTCGAGACCAGCCTGAGCAAGAGCGAGACCCCCATCTCTACTAAAAATAGAAAGAAACTATATATCTAAAAATATATACAGAAACAGTATCTAAAAATATATACAGAAAAATATTAGCCGGGCACGGTGGCGCATGCCTGTAGTCCCAGGTACTCGGGAGGCTGGGGCAGTAGGATCGCTTGAGCCCAGGAGTTTGAGGTTGCTGTGAGCTAGGCTGACGCCACGGCACTCTAGTCTGGGCAACAGAGTGAGACTCTGTTTAAAAAAAAAAAAAAAAAAAATATATATATATATATATATATATATATATATACACACACACACACACACACACACACACGTATATCCAATTAGCTGGGCATGCTGGCACATGCCTGTAATCCCAGCTACTCGGGAGGCTGAGGCAGTCTGATCGCTTGAGCCCAGGAGTTTGAGATTGCTGTGAGCTAGGCTGACGCCATGGCACTCTAGCCAGGGCAACAGAACGAGAGACTCTGTCAGAAAGAAAAGAAGAGCGAGAGCGAGAGAGCGAGAGAAAGAAAGAAAGGAAGGGAGAGAAAGGAAAGAGAAGGAAGGGGGGGAGAGAGAGAGAGAGAGAGAGAGAGAGAGAGGAGAAAACTATTAAAAAATTCGGGACCAGATCCATCGGTCGGTACTCAGAAGCGTGACGATCGGGTGTTCCCGAGCACGTGTGAGATGTGTCTTCTCCCTGACGCCGCGTTTCCTCCACACACACATCACCCATCTGCCGTGGAAAAAAAGCAACAAAAAGAGAGAAAGAGATTAAGAAGGGAAAATGGAAACAGGGCAAAAGAGGAAGAAAGAA
>NW_027182991.1:55000-75000 GCF_041146395.1 Eulemur rufifrons
CCGCCCCCGCCGTGGCGGACCACCCGAGCACCCAAGAGCCCGGCCGCGAAGGAAGGAAGGGCGCCCCACACGCGCACGCGCGGCGGACGTGGAGCCGTGGGGGCAGGGCGACGGCCCCCCGCGGCGACAAGGACCCCCCCCCACGGGAGGGGAGGGCGCGCGGGCACGGAGAGACGGGCCCGGGCACCACACCCCGCGGCCAGTCAAGCATCGTGACCGTAGCGGCCCGCGCCCGAACAACCCCGAACGAGGCTCGGACCGGGCCGAAGCCCGTCCGGGCCCCGCCCCGGAGCGTACGGGCGCGGCGGGTAACGGCACGACGGATGGCCGGAGGAGAGAGACCGCGGGACCCGCGTGCTCCTGCACGCGAAGCCACCGACCGGGGGAGACGGCCACCGCGGGGGACGACGGCGCCCCACACGCCATCGACACGCAACGCCACCGCGGGCAAGCGGGCAGGCGGCGGCGGACCACGGGAGAGGCCGCTACGGACACACGGGGGAGAGCGATGCAGCACCGGGGGCACGGACGCCCTCCCGGCTACGAAAGCCAGACGGGAGAGGACGAGATGGCTCAAGGCGGCGGCGAGCGGGGTGGGGGCCGCCGGGCGCGGCATAAGGCGACGACGGGGGAAGGGGCCGACGGGCACCAGGAGGCCCGAGGGGAGGGGTGTAGCAAGCCTCAGACGGCAGCCCACCGGCCAGGACACGCACGGGATCTCACCGCCAGTGGCCTCCGCGCACAAGGGCGGTCCCGCGGCACCTGGGACGACCGGCTGCGCCTTCGGCGAGCTCCCCAAATCCCCCGCGCACCTCGCAGTGCCCGGACCCCGACCGTCATCGCGGTCGCGTGTAGCTCCGGAAAAACGCTCTTCTTGCACGCACGCGCGACCGGCCGCCCCCCAACGCCGTCCGTCCCGCCACGCGGAGGCCCGCCGACCGTTCAACCGAGGCACGTCGCCGGGGGGGGTGGGGGGCGCCATCCAGGGCCTTGGCGGCCAGGGCGACGCCCCCTCCCCGCGGCGAGGTCAGGTTCGGGCAGCGCAGTCGGGCGAACGCTCGTCGCGGGGCGGTCGGCAGCCGTGAGGAAGAGAGAAGGAACACCCTTTCGAACAGGGATGAGACCCCGCGAGGGCGAGGCACGAGAGCCCGTGGGAGGCGAGACCTGCGCCGCGACCGGGCCACTGGGGAAACAACGCCACGGGATCCCACCGCCCCAAACCCGAGAGCGGTCCCGCAACGCGCCCGTGACGCCAGCCGGCCAAAGCCTTCGGCACCCCTCCCAACGGGGCCACGGCCTCACCACCGGGGCGTCCCAGAGCGACACCGGCCTTCGGCCCTCGGCCCGCACGCCACCGCGCCTAATCCCATTCTCGTCCGTTTCCCAATCCTGTCTCGCTCCGGGGAGCACCGCGCACCGGTGGAACGACCCCCTCGTTGGCCGGGCGGTCCCCCAAGCCGCAATCCACAGGCGCCAGCACGGGAGCGCCCATCCATCCGCGGCCTGGCACGGGACCGGGTGGAGGGCCGCACGCTCACAGGGGCTGGGGAGGGGGCGCGAGACGGGCCGCACCACCACCCCCTTACCCCAGCGCACACCGGGGCGACCCGCGGCCGGGGCACGCAGCGCACACACGCGGGCGCCCTTCACAGCTGGAACGCCGGCCCGGCCCGGCGTGACCCTCCCCCAGAGTTCAGAGGGGGAGGCGCGGACCACGTTAGGCGAAGAGTGGCACTCGGCCCCCACCGCGGGGGCCGGCGGACCGCTCCACCCCCACGGCAGGGGAGGAGGGAACTCTGCCCACGCACAACTGGCAGCCGCAGGGGCGGCGCCTGACGACGCGCAGAGAGGCGGCGGGCTGGGGGATCCGACAAACCCCAGAAGAGGACACGCCTCCATGATCGCTAGAGAAGACGCTTTCTCGCCGAAGGTGGATCGCCCCCGACCCCCGGTCGCCCCCGTAAGGGCCCTGGGCGGAGGCGTTCAGGCACGCCCCGGGGAGGTGTGGGGGGGTCTGCGGCATGGGGCAAAACACGCACGGTTGGCGACTCCTGAGCGTTCGCGGTCGGGGCCCCTGGTCCAAAAGCCACCTCACTTCGAGGGGGACACTCCCCCGTCGGTATGGGAGAGGGGTCACCGAGGCAGACCAGGCCGGTGGCAGAGGCCCCCCACGGGGCCGGCCGGCACCACGTCGCCGGCCCGGCCCCACCACGATCGCCCACACGACCGTGCAACCACCCCACCTCGGGCAGGGTGGGAAGAGCACAAGCCGTGCGCTCGCCTTTCGAAGTCCGCCACGCACACATCGTGGGGACGCCGAGACAACGCCCCCCGCCCGCCCACGCAGCGCAGGAGGATGCCTCTAGGCTTGCCCGCCTCGACCCCCCCCAACCCCAAGCACGCTGCTCGAGGGTGTACCCAACGCAGCAGACGCTGCAGCGGCGACCAGAGGGGGACGCCGGGAACGAGGACGACAACCACCGCTCGGTTTCGGGCACCTTGGAGAACAACCCGGTGCGCTCCGGGGGCACCACAAAAGGGCCACGCAGACCCAGCAGCCGCGCGCCAAACGGGGCGCGCGACCGGGCGGGCGGCACGGCCCCGCACCCGTCCGTCACGGGCAGGGGGGACCCCGGCCAGGCAACAGCCACACAGGGCGAGCGAGGGCTGCCCGCTGCGTCAAGAGGACTCACGACCCCCCGCCAACGCCACGAGGCCGAGGGCGGGGCGACCGCGGTCGGGCCGGATAGTCTCGCACCCGCGCCTCCCACGCACCGCCCACAGGCGGGGAAGGAGAGGTGAGGTGCCCGCGGGCAGAACGAGAAGAGCGGCCACCATTCACCACGAATGGACCGTCCCTCGCCTGGCACGCGGCTCAAGGCCCGGGAGAGCACGACGTCACCACATCGATCAGGCCCCGAGGACGGGGAGGGTTGGGGGAGGTCAGTCAGGCCGGCGAGGACAGCGATCCGAGGAGCCCGCTTCAGCCTCGCCAGCCCCGCCTCCCAAGCACAACCCAAAGACGAGGACCGCCTGACACGCAACGGCACAGAGCCAGCGGGGTAAGGGGGAAGGTTGCCGCAAACCTCCCCCCCCCCGGGTGCCGTCTCTCGAGGGGACAAGAGACCAACGCGAGAGGCGGGCACCACCGTCGGGACACTCCGACGCCCTAGAGCCGGCGCGCGGGCCCAGGCGGTCAGCTCAAAGGGAACAGGGCAGGGCGCTGGATCCCCACGAACCCAGAACCCTGTCCGCGTGCGGAGGCCCAACCCCTCCAGCGACAGTCGCCGAAGGACAGCGTGTCAGTACTAACCTGCAGGCGGAAGATGACGATATGAGGTGATCAAAAACACCGCGCAGGAAGACGGGGACCGAGCCACTTGAACACGCCTGCCCCCACGACACTCGACACGGCCACCTGTCCCCAGCACGTCCCCAGCGCCAGCAGACAAGGGGCACTCAGGGACATCTGGTCGGCCCCCGTGGCGTAGAGGGCCAGGGAGGCCCTCACCGTCCACGCGCGCCACCCAGGGCCCAGCACGGGGACTTGTGGAGGAGAAAACATCGGGACGGGACCGCCACGGCCCACGAGCGGCCGCGGGCCGACAGGGGTCGCCCTCGCCGGCCACCCAGGGCCACCCAGGGCCCGGTCCCCGGCCCCAGCACGGGGACTTGTGGAGGAGAAAACATCGGGACGGGACCGCCGCGGCCCACGAGCGCCCGCGGGCCGACAGGGGTCGCCCTCGCCGGCCACCCGCGCCACCCAGGGCCACCCAGGGCCCGGTCCCCGGCCCCAGCACGGGGACTTGTGGAGGAGAAAACATCGGGACGGGACCGCCGCGGCCCACGAGCGCCCGCGGGCCGACAGGGGTCGCCCTCGCCGGCCACCCGCGCCACCCAGGGCCCGGTCCGCGCCCCCAGAGTAGGACTCGGAAGAAGCCACGGACGACTGGGTGCCACTCACAGGGCTGTCCCTGCCTCCTGAGCGGGAACCAGGGAAAATGGGTAGGAAAGGCGAGGCCGAGGGAGAGGGACACGCATGCACGGGACGGCGGCCGGTCGCCGGACACCCTCCTCTCCCGCCCGCGTGTGCCGTCTCCTTCCTGTCCCCGCGGGGTGGGTCGGGTCTCCAAAGCGGCCACAGCGTGCTAGTCGACCTGCCCGGGCAGCCCCGCAAGCCGCCTGGCTGGCTGAGCCTGGAAGCGCGGCGACAACGTCCTCCCGCCACACAGCCCTGCAGGCCCAAGCTCTGCCTCCCAGATGTCCCAGCCGGCGTCCCGGCACGAACCAGATGGCCCCGCGAAGGCTGCTTGCTTCCCGGAACTCAGCCTCGCTCGCATCGGGGACTGTCCCCTGCTTTGCCTGCTGCACCGAAGATTCAGAGGACAAGAGACTTGTAGAAAAGCGGCCGCCAGGTGGAGCCCGACCACAACCGGCGCCAGCCACCAGAGGTCTGCTGCAAGACACGGGGCAACCCTCTGGAGCCCATCATTTCAGAGTCCAGAAGGTCCCCCGGGGGCATCAAACACAGTCCCCCTACTCCCCACGGAAGCCATCGAAAAATGACGGGTCAGTCTAGGGCCACGCCACCCTGAACGCGCCCAATCTCGTCTGATCTTGGAAGCTAAGCAGGCCCCGGCCTGGCTAGCACTGGGATCAAAGAAAGGATGGGTCGGCCCGACCACCGACATCGTCCACCAAACCCGTCTCTGCACAGACCACAACATAGCCGAGAGACAGACAGGCAGAAACAGAAACAGAGAAAGGGAGAGAAAGGAAAAGAACAGAAAGAAAAGAGACGGAGAAACAGAGAGAGAAAGTCAGAAAGAAAAAAACAGTAAATAAGAAAAGACAGGAAGAGGGCACGGGGAAGAAAGAAAAAGGAAGGGAGGAAGGAGATAGGAAACACAGAAAGACAGAAGGAAAGAAGAAATAAGGAAAGAAAAGACAGGCAGAAAGAAAGAGAATGAGAAAAAGGGAGGAAGGATGGAAGCAGAAAGAAAGAAGAAAGAAAGAAAGACAGACAGACAGACAGACAGAAGGAGGGAAAGAAAGAAAAGAAAAAGAAAGGAAATTAAGAGAGAAAAAGAAAGAGCACGGAAAGATGGAAAGAGAAAAAGATAGAGAGAAGGAAGGAGAGAGAAAATATAGAAAGAGACAGAAAGGAAGAAGGAAAGAGAGAGAAAGGAGAGAATGAGAAAGAAAGAAGGTAGGAAAGTAGAAAGGGGGAAGAAAGATGGAAAAAACAGAGATAGAAACACAGGATAACAGGAGAAAGGAAGAGAGGAAAGAAAAATGGAAAGAAATACGGAAGGAAGGAAGGCAGGCAGGCAGGAAGGAAGACAGGAAGACTGAAAGAAGGAAACAACAAAGAAGTAAAGAAAAGGCAGAAGGAGGAAGAGAAAGAAAGAAAGAAAGAAAGAAAGAAAGAAGGGGGGGGGAGAGATGATAGGATGAGAAAACCTTTCTGTCGTGGAATCATAAAACCCCTTCCTATCTTAGGATCATGAAACCCAGGGTGGAACTATGATACACTTCACATTCTCAGAGCACGCCGGCTGGTGAAACAAAGAAAGAAGTCGGGGACAAAGAGAACACATTCACGGGGCCTGGCCGGAGGCCAGGGTGGGGCGGCCCGAGGCTGTCGCCAGAGCCATCTCTGTGGCAGGACGTCGCAACACGCCTACCGGATTTTCCCATAACGCTCGCCCGCCGCCAGGTGACCCCCGTCATCCACCGATCCAAGTGTCAGCCTGGAAAGGACGGGCTCCCTCGTGGGGGAGGGAGCGTGGGGGCGGGAGTGGGTACACACTGGGTCGCAGGCCTCCTCCCGGCCCCTCTCGGACCACGTCTCTCAGCCCTCGGGCACACTCCCCACCACTAGTCGACCAGAGAGCCCCCGGGGGCGGGGGGCCGGAGGGGGGCGTCCACGGCAGGGAGAGAGGACAGGGACCCATCGGCCCGTGCTAGATGCCACGGGTGGAGGCAGGACCTGCTGAAGACACACGAACAGTACGGAGAGGTTCAGAGCGGGGCCTAGGCGCAGCCACTCACGATGATTGGACAGACAGTTGGACTATCTGTCACGGTGGACCGAAGCGCATGAAGTGGGCGCTCCCGGAAACGGCGTGTGTGTGTGTGTGTGTGTGTGTGTGCGCGCGTGCGCGTGCGCGTGCGCGTGTGCCTGTGTGTGGGAGGGAGAGAGAGAGAGAGAGAGAGATGGGAGAAGACGGTCGGTACATTCACTCACTCCTGTACCCGGGCCAGTCGTTTCTCCCGAAGGACAGAAATCCATAAAACACCCACGTCTAAAGAGTGTTTACACAGAGCTAACCCTAGGTCGAATCAGTCAGGAGTCGAGTGCGGGGAATCCTATGGTCCCAAACTGGGACTCCAGTCCCGGCCCCATAGCAAAAGGGGGTCATTTCTCAGAAAACGCACGCACACAGAAACGGGTAACGTTTATACAATTTTATACCGTGGTAGTGACTTCCTTCCCCGAGCCCGTGTTCTTAGGATCGGTCTCACTACATAGTACTTTTTTTTTTTTTTTTCTGAGCTTTATTTTATTTTATTTTATTTTACTGTCATTTCGTTAGAGATGATGGGGAGGGGTGGCGGGGGAGCAGGGCATAGTTCACTCACTGGAAGCCTCAAACTCCTGGGCTCCAGCGATCCTCCTTCCTCAGCCTCCCAAATCGCTGGGACTACAGGCGTGTGCCACCATGCCCGGCTAATTTTTTTCTATTTTTGGTAGAGACGGGGGTCTTGCTTTTGCCGAGGCAGGTCTCGAACTCCTGACCTCAAGCGGTCGGTCCTCCTCCCCGCCTTGGCCTAGGATTACAGGCGTGAGTCACCAAGCCTGGCCTGGATCGGTTTTTAATAGGTAAGGTCTACGAGACATCCCAGTCCAAACATCGATTCGGTGGGTCTCTACAGGATTCCGGGCGGAGATCCGATCTGGGGTTTACAACGTGGAGAATTAAGGCCTGGCTAGCAAAGAGCCCAGTGACTGAAGAGGGACGATGCTCGTCAGTCGTACAGAGCCTGAAAAGATGCAACACGGGGAAACGTTTCCAGGTTCCTCTCAGAAGAGGATGTCAGATGAGATGCCGAAACGAAAAGAATGGGTTCAAGCCAAAAGGAAAAATAGATAAATAAGTCAATAAATAAAACTACGGGAGACAGCCAGGAGACACTGTTTCCTCAGAAATGGCTAGGAAGCCTCCCAGGATAACCTGGATAGCAGCATATGTTCCTCCTCCTCCTCCGGCTCCCTCTCTTGTGTTCGTGTTTGTTTTCTGTAAACGCCAAGATGGGGCAGGGGTGGGGGACACCACGCCGGGTGGGCGAGCAGATCACCCTTCCCACCACAGGAGGGAGCACACACACACACACCCACCCACCCACCCCGGGTCATCACTCTGTAGTTCCGCGTGAGTGAGGTGAGGCCCGGAACGGTGCTAGTAGCTTTCCAAGTGGTCAAAAAGAATGCACAATAACTGGACCGAGGCCTGTCTGGACGCTGTAAAGGCCCACTTGAAAACTTATGCTTGCTCGCTAGGTGACCGATGTCCGCTTGACCTATGTCTGTAATTGGAAATACGTACCTTGCGGAGATAAAACAAAGCAATTAACTTGTAACTAAGTGTTTAAACTTTCCAGCTGCCTGTCGTAAAATTGATTGTGCTTGCTTAACGCCTGAAAGAATGTTCCTTAATTGGAGCTATCTGTTTCTGTAAACCTGCTCGCTTAAAGACTGTAACCGAAACGAAACGGGGGCCCGAGGCTGGTCCCGGACCACACAGCTGCGGAGTAGGTGGTATAGTGTTGTTTCAACCGCCGTGCCTAAAGTCACGGAGCTCTAGCTTAGGATAGTCTGAAACCTTCCTGCTTTTTTCGGCTCGGGGCCATTCTCTGTACCTGTACCCTAACAGGGCAGGGGGTGGTCGCTGGCCAGCTAATATGGACTCATGACTTGGCTCAATTCGGTCTCTAGGTTGTCCTGTCTCGCACTCCGTACTATAACAGATGCCATACCGGTTCAACCCAGCTCTGAAGGAAAGAAATGCCGAGCGTTCCACTAGCCGGAGGAAGGCAAAACGCACCTCTGCCTTCCTCTGAGGGCACGTCTGAGTGAACGGGTCGTTCTCCCTGCCCGTCACCCCAAGCCCCTCATCCCGGACCCCACCACACCCGGCCTTGACCTCCTCGGCCCTGCCCACCAGGCCCCATCATGGCCTCTGGAGCCTGGGCTCTCTCTCTCTCCAGGCACTGGCACTGCCCCCCGCCCCCACCCCGGGACCTGAGATCCAGGGCCTCTGTCTCCCAGGCCTCCCAGCTGTCTTGACTTGCGGACTCAGTGCCTGCTCTGCCAAGAGAGACCTCTTGCTGCGGGGTGGCTCTCAGTGGCTGCATCTCAGCGGTCTAACGTGTCCCCCACCATCCACGTGGCCGCCGGCGTCAGGCTTCGGTGCCGTAGTGCCACCCTGCCTCCCTTCCGGGGGAATCCCACGCTGCCTCAGGCCCATTATGACCTGGAAGAGGCTGCACCTGTGGGGTCTGCCCATTTCCACTACCCCCCCCCCACACACACGTCACCCCCCGGCCCCCCCATAGGGGTTAGGAAGAAGGCAACACTTTCTGGTACAAGGGTTGAACTGAAGGGGCGAGTGAGTGGCCACCTGGCAGGGGCATCGCAACAGATGGCTGAAGAAGTCAGCCGCCGAGTGCAGAAATGTCACGGAACTTGGGGTGCCACTGCCTTGCTGAGATAGGGCCAGGGCAGGCTTTAAAAGGCTAAAATTCTCCCTGCCTTTGGTACGTTAATACAGAACCCATGGTCCTTTCTAATTTTTGATTCCCGGAGAGGCAGGAAGTATTCCAAATGGCCACGCCATGGCTTTTCTAAATTGCCCACAAGGCCTTCTCCGACCCAGCGGGTCAGGGGTTTGCTTTGGTGTTACATCGTGGTAAAAGAGACATCCCACAGCAGTGACCATGTCCATCGACTCCGTCGGCGCTCTCAGGCTCGTAGTCCCACTTTTCAGACAAGCCTGGATGGCCACTCCGTGTCACTCTTTGCCAAATGCCAGCCACTCTCCTCCCCGCCCCGCATCCCCCATTTGGCCACCACAACTCTTCATCCCCAGGCGCCCTCCAGTAAAGTGTGCTCCTGTCTGTACACCTACTCCGTTGGGGGCGGGGGGGGGGGGGAGGTGGCACAAGAGGTGGCTGGTGGCCGGAGCAGGCCCGCCACCTTGAGTGTGTGGAACAGCGCTGAGGATTTCCTAAGGGAAGAAAGAGGGTGGGGAGAGCGAGAGAGCATCTCCTCCTCGTGAACCTCACAGATGATTGAGGACAAACAGGCCTGCACGGGGAGGGTGCCGAGTCTGCACCAGAGAAAATGGCTTTGTGGGGGGGTGGGAGGGGAAGAGGGCAGAAAGATTTTCTGTCTTTTTAAAACTTCCCCCAGGCTTTTGGGAACTTGCAGCCCGGCCTGCATCCCTGAGGCACGTTAACTCTTTGGTTATAACTCCAGGTGGCCCCCAGGGTGGGCGGCCCACAGAGTTCAAGGGCTTTCTTCTCAGCAGAGACGGGACCTTTAGAACAGCTAACTGCAGTAATTGCCTGAAGCTGAGAACCAACCCTCCTTCCTTTAAAACCTCTGTATTTCTGCCTAGGCCTATGTTCACGAAATTTGGGGGTTTGAGACTGAGAAGCTCTACCCTATTTATTTCCTCCTTTGTCAGCAAAGTAGACTCTCTGTTTTCTTACTCCTCATACCGCTTGTCCTCGTTATTCGGCCTCGTGGACAAGCAGCTGAGCTTTCGGTCACAAGTCCACACCCCAGGGTGGAGGGGTCCAATCCACCCCTGTCCAGACCTGGGCCCTTCCTGCCTCCCTCTCGAGACGATCTGTTTGGCAGCCCAGCCGCCTTGGACTGGGCCACAAGGAGGACACAAAGTAAAGACCCAGCCCCCCCGCCCCCCCCCCACACACGGTAGTGGCGGTGGGTGGCAGTTCTCCAAGGGTTTGGGGCTTTTCCTGAGGCAGGAGACGGAGGGGACTGATTTCTTTAGAGCTCCGTCCCCTCCCCCATGCGGTGTGCCGCCTGGAAGCGGCAGCTCGCGGGGCGGGGTCGGGGCTGAAAGCGGCTCCGCCCGAGAGAAGCCCGAGGCGGCTACGTGCAAGCGCGCATGCACAGTCAGCTCGCGGGGCGGGGTCGCGGCTGAAAGCGGCTCCGCCCGAGAGAAGCCCGAGGCGGCTACGTGCGAGCGCGCATGCGCAGTCAGCGCAGTGAGTGGGGGAGGGGTGGAAACCGGCGGAAGGGCTCCGCCGGGGGCCCGGCCATCTGTGCGGCCAGGCTAGGGGTTTCCCTCTTGGGCCGGGAGCTCGTACCCCGCCCCCAGCCCGCAGGCAATCCCGAGGGGCAGAAGCACGACTTGCTGGGCACCTCCTCGGGCGAAGCGGTCGCGGTGGCTGGGTTACGTGGGGCCCAGACGAGTCTCTGGTTCTGGGAGCGGCACCTCCCCCACGCGCCTCTCCTCTTGGGCCTTCACCCTCCCCCCCCCCCCCCCGCTCCGGCCCCAGGGGAGGGGAGGAGTGGGGGGCAGGGAGACGACCTCAGGGAGGAGCCAGACCAACTGAATGAAAGCTTTTCATGAACTCGTGTGCCTTTCCCAGGGAAACACCATTTCTGGAGTCTATGAACTAAAATAAAATCTTAAGCCGCCCCCCGCCCGCCACCGCCAGCTGACCCGTCCCGTGGTTGGCCCAGGGAACCCTAGAAAAACCCTTAAACCTGAGCTGCTGCCCCGCAAGGACAGGGGAAGTCAGACACTCCTCCCTGATGGAGTCAGATTTTATAACAATGAGATACTGAATGTCCGACGGGCCTAAGGCCAGGCAAGACAAAGCTTAACGCATATCTAGCAGGCCAACCGTTTACTGAACTACAGGGCACTTGAGTTTTGGGTAAACTGTCCAGTGGCTTGTCTGTGATTAGCAGACCTCCTTACCTTAACTGAAAACATGATGCAAAGCCTTTAGGCAGAGGTTCATTTATGTCATCAATTGCAAATCAAAGAATCTTTAAACCCAGCTGTAAACCTGTAAACACCGCACCCTCCCTCCCCCGCCCCCCCCAACTGCCAGATGTCCTGCCTTTTCAGCCCAGACCAATGTACCCCTTCCATGTTTTGATTTGTGATTTTACATGTAATTCCTGTCTCCCTAAAATGTATGAAGCCAAACTGTAACCCACCCCACCACAATGGGTCCGCTTGCTCAAGGCTTCTTGGGCGTAGCTCTCTGGGCCATGATCACGGCCGTTGGGCTCAGAATAAAACTCTTTAAATTATTTTGCAGTGATTTGGGGTTCTTTTCCATGGACGAGTCAATCGTGTTCACATTATTTTAGCCTTGGGAGCTTTTTCTTTTCTATTATGTCTGATCCTGATCGCTAGCCAGGTATTCATTCATATTTTTGGTTGGTGGTGGTGCTCAAGCTCGTCTTTGTACATCCCAAATTGGCGTAAGCCACCGTGAATATGTTTTACACCTTCCAAGAGCTAGCGCTTATTGCCGTATCATAACCAGGGCTCGCAGCAATTTTTCTTTTTTTTTTTTTTAAAGCTGCTTCCACTTTCCACCTAGGTATACATACGAGTATACCCTTTAAATGAATGCTTGCATCGAGGAACCAGGAAGTGGTTTTTGTTGTTGTTGCTGTTGTTGTTTTCCCCCAGTCATTTATCTGCTCCTCAACCCTCATTATTTATCACACACACACACACACACACACACACACACCCCATCTCTGTAGAAAAGCTCACGGAGATTGTTCATCCACCGCGTGCTTTCTGTTGACAGTATCTGAGACGATAAGGAGCACCATGCATTCTGTTCTAAGAGAAAAATTGCATATATCAGTATGATTATATTTTACTTCTTGTGTGAATTTAGTGGATCTCATAAAAGCTGATCTTGGTTTTCACAGCAGAGAAAAGTGGGCTTCTGTTTTGGTTTTGTTTTTGTTTTTCTGGAGGGGTGGTGTCTTCACATAAGTGATCATCTTTACAAGTATGCTATATCCGAGAAATTTCAGAAAGCTGCAAAGAGTGACTTGTTGACAATGCTTGCATTGAATGATGTATCTGAATCTGTGAATCGAAGGGGTCAGCATCTGACCAGAAAGCACTGTTAGAGGAAGAGGGGTTTCGGGTCTTTTCCTAAATTGTATCTGCCTAAGGCGGAAAATATTTCTGTTTCCCTATGACATGGTATTTTCCTCACAAGCAGTGTTAATGGCTCCATATGTCTCTAGACTGGCTGCAGAGCAGAGACTCCATGGTCTCCACTACTTGACTCTGTCTGTCCAAGAATGGCCTCCACAGCTCTCCTCTGTGAGATATCCACTCTCAGAGGTGGCACGGTATGGTGGGTAGGGGGATATGCTGGATTTTGAAAACTCAGAGTTTGAACCCCAGTGCTTTATTTCTTAGCAACATGAACTTTGTCAGATCACATCACCCTGCTGAAGCCCAGTCACCTAAAGGGTAGAAAATGCAATGGATAGATTGACGCTTCTCTTCTCTTCTCCTCTCTTCTTTCTCTCTTTCTTTCTTTCCTTGTGTCTTCCTGTCTCTCTCTCTCTCTCTCTCTCTCTCTCTCTCTTTCTTTTTGTCTCTTTCTTTTTTTTCTTTTGACGGGCCCTCACTCTGTTTCCCAGACTAAAGTGCAGTAGCATCATCATAGATCACTGCAACTTCAAACTCCTGGCCTCAAGCGATCCTTTCCCCCTAGGCTTCCCAAAGTGCTAGGATGCAGTTTTATTTTTATCTGTGACACCATGGGAGGAAATATCTTTTAGGGTCATAGGGTCAGAAATTTAGATCTCTTCTTTGAACTCATGGTAGCGGCTAACTGGGATTTTCAGTGTGTAAACGTAAGCCACTTGTAATTTCACCAGTACTCCCGTTACTTGTCATCTATTCAGGAGGTGAACTCTTCTTCCCCTACCATCTACTGTTCAAACGCGTTGGCCACAAGGATAATTTGAATATCAGATTCAGAGCACAAATAATTAAGGTCCTGTAGCGTTAATAAGTAAAAGGGGCCACACACAAACCTGTGGAAGTCTGTGTCCCTTCCAGTTTTTTATTTTGTTTGTTTGTTTGTTTGTTTTTGGGTTCCCCCCCCCCCCGAGACTGAGTCTCACTCTGTTGCCCGGGCTAGAGTGAGTGCCGTGGCGTCAGCCTAGCTCACAGCAACCTCAAACTCCTGGGCTCAGTCGATCCTCCTGCCTCAGGCTCCCCAGGAGCTGGGACCACAGGCATGTGCCACCATGCCCGGCTAATTTTTTTCTATATATTTTTAGTTGTCTGGACAATTTCTTTCTATATTTTTAGTAGAGACGGGGGCGGGGGGTCTCACTCTCGCTCGGGCTGGTCTCGAACTCCTGACTTTGAGCGATCCTCCCGCCTCGGCCTCCCAGAGTGCTAAGTTTACAGGCCTGAGCCAACGCGTCCGGCCTGTGTCCATTCTTTAATGTTGTGTGTTGCTCAGTTATGAAAAGGCAAGGGAACATAAAATCCGAGTTTTAGGGATGACTTATAGGCTCAGTATTCTTTTTTTTTTTTTTTTTTTTTTTGCCTCCTCTAAGCCTATGTGAATATCAAGGAGGGTAAAAAATTCAGTGTTCTCAGTTCAGTGCCCAACCAACCTCTGTTTCCAGAGTAAAAATTGAGCATCCTATTACACCTTTATTTCCCTTTGGTATGCTAAGGCCCAACTCGGCAGAGAGGTCACTGTTTATTCTCTTGGCTAAGATCACATGTGCCATAGTCTGTCTGCTTTGTCTCCTTTAGGGGTAATCATCCAATCTTACCCGGGCCCCTCACATCCTCGTGACAATAGGCCTCCTTGGTTTACTGAAATAGAAAAGACCGGCTCATCAGCAATGTTTGATCGGTTGCTTCAGAAACAAATGTTGTTCTGCTTTCTTTACTATGTTTGTTTTTTTTTTTTTTTTTTTTTCCTTCTTTCTTCCGTCAGACCCAATCCGATATAGGTGGGAGAGAAGGTAACCGGAGCCTCTTGAAAAACCGAAGTGAACCAAAGCGAGCTCACAGATTCAGATAGAAATCAGGAGGAAGAAAAATTGAGAGATAACATGGATTTTCTGTCTAGCGGGTGTTCTCACACTTCAATTTTACCAGAAGCGTTAGGTAGGATGACGATGACGATAATTGTGACAAACACTATTCTCATTGGACAGATAAGGAGGCAGGCTCAGAGTGACGAGTAACCTGGGCCTAAATAGATCGCTAAGAAGCATCATAGTGTGTTCCTTGGTTACGCTGTTTTGTGAAGCTCAAAAAGTTTGGGGTGCGCGTGCGTCCATGTGCGTACGCAATCATAGGTGTTCTAGTAAAACGGATATGAGGTAGGATTTCCCATACCTTCAATGATTTCATGTCCTGCAGGAACATAATGTTCCGGGATCAGGTTTTTATTCTGCCTTCTGTGCCACATGCTCAACATGCCTGTGACTTTACAGCCGAGACTTGCTCAGGGGGAGCCCATTCTCATCTTCTGGGAGGTTCTGCTAATCTTTAAAAGACAAGGACATAGGAAGATGATCCTATAACAACGACTGTGACCACGATTAAAGGCTTACTGTTTACCACGCGTGCTTCTGCGGGCTTTGCCTGCATTTGCTTTTTCACTCTGCCCAATATCCCTGTGGGGTAGGCACCATGATTTCTGCATTTGCAGATGAAGAGGCTGAGGCTCAAGAGGATTTATGACTCGCCAAGTTACCAAACACGGAGTGTCGTCCAGGTAGCCAGTCCAGGCCCCCCGGCTCTGCAGCCACTCTGCAATGCTGATTCTGAGCCTGACCGTTTCATCACTGGTGGCTCCCTGAGAACCTTGACTCGGCCCCCTTCCTCAGTTCACTTGGGAAACATATTCATGTGTGTGTATTTCTCTTCTTCCCTCTCCCACCCCCCCTCTCTGTTTTAGTTTTTATTATTTTGAAAAGTGCATAGAACGATAAAAACTTTAAAAGTAGGAAAAAGCTTACGGAACACATAAGGACACAGAGAAAGAAAATATCTGTGTACAACAGTGCAACGCATTTGTGTTTTAAGTCGTGGTGTTGCCAAAGAGTCCAAAAGTTTAAAAGAAAGAAAAACAAACAAACAAACAAACAAACAAACAGACAGACAAAAAAAAAAAACCAAACCACCATGGAAAAGTTTATGAAGTGAAAACACTTACAGTAAGCTAAGGTTAATGTATTATTGAAGAAAGAAATTTCTAAAGGTAAATGTCGTGCGGCCTAAGTGTCCAGGGTTTATGAAAACCTACAGTAAGTAATGTCCTAGGCCTTCACATTCACTCACCACTCACCGCCAACTCACAGACTCACCCAGAGCAACCTCCCGCCCGCCCTGCAAGCTCCATTCACCGTAAGTGCCCTGGCCTGGGTGTCCCACTGCACAGAAACCTATTAGACTGCATTTCTTCCCATTACTATCAGTAGTTGTACATTTCTTAGGACTGTAGGCCTACGATACACCTCCAGGCATAGTTAGGGGTTGGGAAGAGGAGGGAAGAGGCCATTCTTCATTTATTAATTGGGTAGCATGGGGACAGGGGAGGCAGTTTCCTCCTTCTCCTCCTCGGCCCCCTTCTCTCTTGTTTCGCTTCTCCCTCTCTTGTTTTTCTTTATTCCTCTCCCAGTTCCCCCTTCCATCGTCTCGATGGATTTGGATGAGACGTAGACATTTTCTACGTCAGGCCTTAATCATACCGAGGGAGCAGGAGAAAAGTAAGCCGCCTACCATGACACAATGGAATGGAAGTTTGTCAGCCATTGACTGCTGTGGCATTCCGACATTTAGTGTCTTCAGGACATTCTATATTTCTGCTATCCCACTAGAATATATCGCCTCGATCACTACTGTGTGGCCACATCCCAGCTGTTTCGTGAGCCACCCTCAATGTTCGTGACAATGTAGTGTGGGGACTCCCTCCGTCTGGTGCCTTAAACTCGCACATTTGGGGTTTTGTATCAGGATAGCAAAGCGATCGCCTTTAAATAACCTGGCTGGCCATGGTGGCTCATGCCCGTGATCCCCGCAACTTGGGAGGCAGAGACGGGAGCGTGACTTGAGCCCAGCAGCTGGAGACCAGCCTGGGTAACACGATGAGACCTCATCTCTACCAACAAAAAAAAAAAAAAAAAAAAAAGAAAAAAGAAAAATTATGGCGGGTGTGGCAGCATTTGCCTATAGTCCCAGCTACTCAGAAGGCTGAGGCAGAGAGGATCACTTAAGCCCTGGATTTGGAGCTTGCTGTGAGCTACAATCAGGCCAAGGCGGCCTGGGAGAGGACAGAGTGAAAGAAATCCTGTCTCAAAAAAAAAAAAAAAAAAAAAAAAAAAGAAAGAAAGAAAAGAAAAGAAAAGAAAGAAAACAAGACCGATAACACAACACAACTTAGAAGACTTGGTGTTACCGAAAGCTCGGCCACCTGCCCACGAGGCCGAATAACGAGGACAAGCTGTTTGAGGAGGAAGGAAAGAGAGAGTCTATTTTGCCGGTAAAGGAGAAAATAGGGTAGACCTTCCCATCTCAAGCCTCCGAATTTCCCCGAACACAGGGCTAGGCAGAAATACAGAGCTTTTAATGAGGGGGGGAGGGGTTCTCAGCTTTAGCGATGATTGTGGTTAATTATTTCAATCGTCCAGGCTCTGCCAAAAACAAAGCCTGTGAACTCTGCCGGCCGCCCACCTGGGGGGGGGCGGGGCAGGGGACCACTTGGGAGTTTTAAGAAAAGATTTAACCTGCCTTGGGGACATAGGCCAGACTACAAGCTCCCAAAAGTGGTGGTGGTGGTGGTGGTGGTGGTGATGGGGAGCGTAAAACGACAGAACGTCTTTCTGTCCTTTATTGGTTTCTCCTTTTTCCCCCCTAGGTGCCAAAAGACCTGAGACTGATGCCGAAAAGAAATAGGTACAGGCGCCCACGTGCACACACAAAGATATACGATCGAATACATCGTGTTGACAGTGGGGGAAACTGGAAGATGATGGGGAAGTATCACGAGCAACTTTGTATTTCTTCCAGGACAGGAAAATGGACACGAAGAGAAAAATTCATCGTTCTCGGCGTAGGATAAAAAGCCACATCTTGTTATATAATATAATTCATTCTGTGATTTAAGTTTTTATACGACATGATATTCGATAAGCCTAAAAAACAAGATAAAAGAGAAACAAACAAAAGGGAAAAAATAAAAATAAAAAAGACGACGGGCAGAGGCCTACGGTCCCGGGAGGAGGCAGAGAGCGGGAGGAGGGGCGCCTCCCGCAGACAACAGGGCGGGTGGGCGGAGACCCGCTAGAGGCTAGGGCTGCCCCGGGCGGGCCCAGAGCTGCGGGCCCGGGAAGAAGAGGGTGGGACCGTCCGGACCGTGCTCTCCTCCCCGCCCTCCACACCTCCCGGGAGTCAGCTCTTAAACTCCCAACGTCACCTGACTTTCCAGATCCCGAGGTCTGATCAAAGTGGCCGCAAGGTGACACCCAGCAACCGCTGCCGGTGTCATCCTGAAAAGAACGGACCCTATGACTGACGGGGGTGGGGCGGGGTGGGGGTGGGGCGCACAGTGGGTGGCCCGGCCAGCTCCCCTTCCGCCTCGGAGCGGATCGGATCATCTGGAACTTTATCCAGAGAGGAGAGAGTGCCCCTGGGTGTGTGCTAGAAGCCGGAGGGTTGGGGCAGGGACCTACCCAAGAGAGAAGTAGAGTACAGGGAGTTTCAGAGTTGACCCACTCACGATCTCGCCCTGGTCAATACAAGAGTGGCAATATCTGTCACCGTGGAATGAACACTTGGTACCGAAGACCTTTGTCTATGCTGGCCCCCCTATGCCTAGGGGGGGCATGTGGCCAGAATCTGACATCCTAAACGTCTTCGTAGAAAGAATTTGGGGGCGGGGGTGGGGGAGAGAGACAGAAATAGAAAAGAAAGGGGGAAAGAAATGGCTGCCACAAAACTATCAGAACAGATAAGCGACCGATAGGGCCTATCTGGTTAAGTTCTTTCCCTACCCAGAGAACGGTGGACACAGAGAGTCAGGGATAGAATTTCACGCTCGGCACTGTCTCTCGTGGCAGCGGGAAGGTGGAGGGTGGCTGAGGGTTCTATGCTCCTTTATCACACACCGTCAGGTAGGTCAGGTAAAATTGAGGACAGATTTCCAGTGTTTCGAGAAAGGAAGAGCACTCGTGCAGGCCATCTATCTGTACGTGGGAGAGTGTCCCCGAAAAGTGGCTTTCAGTGCCGGGATGTGCCTAGGCCAAGAAGGTTACACGATCCTGAGTGAGAATGGTCCGTCCCATAGAGTCAGTCGGTAGGAGGCCACCGGTCGAGACGGAACTGCCCCCCCTCCCACCCGCCCCCGCCCCACAGAGCAGACAGACTCAGAATGGAGTCACTCGGTGCCAGTGCCCTGCCCGGGTGCCCCATCATTCAACCGAACTGGGAAACAGGTGGGCTTTCCGACCCTCGGGAGGGAGCTTCACGGCGGGCGGACAGATCAGAAGGGGCCCGGCTCCCTTGAGCGGGCAGGCTGGGGACGGTCGGTGGGGTCTCTTGACAGGAGGCACCACGGAACCCTTGAGGCAATGTCGGGGGGCACCTATGTTGCGGTCCAAAGCTAGCGTCTGAGAAGTCGTCCCGAAAGCATGATGGCGTCAACAAGTCCCCTCCGTTCAAGAAACGAGATTCATTTCTAGAGGAGGGCCACCCACGCGGGAGAACCGTAGGCTTCCTGTGGACATTCTCTTCAAAAGGCAATTCACTCAGCGGAGTGAAAATCGGAAAAATCGCTGTCCTCTGACGCAGCTGCAGAGAAAAGATGGCACCAAAATCAATGAAACACACACATACACACACAAACACACCTCCTCCCATCTGAACGAGCACTCCGGACGGTCACATAGGGAGAGCGACGGGCTCTCTTCCCACCCTGTGGTTCTCTACCTTTCGTTGCGGTTTTTTCCCTCAGTGGATAGAGGAGGAGACACAGGGGGCTCAGCCGGCATGCGAGTGGGTTTATCATCCTCTGTGAGTATCAACACGCGACACCACCTAAGTGAAGGAACACACCGGTGTTTCATGTCATGTGGCTCAATGCCTGGCAGATACGAGCCTTTGCAGGCCTCCTCGTGATCGACAGGACGTCGCCTTGGACACGGACACATCTTGTCCCTCCCTCCCGAGGCGATAGGCGGTTCCGTACCTCCTCGGGGCCAGGGCACAGTCTGCCTAGGCACCTACAACACGTGTGGCAACAGCCTCGATGGCTCTGCCATGAGAACGAACTCCCGTGGCACGGGGGTGGGGCGAGGGGGGGGGGGTCGGGTGCTGAAGAATTCAGCTGAGTGAAGGAATGCCACGGGATTCAGAGTGCCATCGGTGGGCTGAGAGGCGAGCAGGGCGGGCTTTGAAAGGGTAACATTCTCCCTGCCTTCCGTCTGTCTGTGAATACAGAACGTACACGCCAGGCGGGGTGGCTCACGCCTGTAATCCTAGCACTCTGGGAGGTAGAGGCGGGTGGATCGCTCAAGGTCGGGAGTTCGAGACCAGCCTGAGCAAGAGCGAGACCCCCATCTCTACTAAAAATAGAAAGAAACTATATATCTAAAAATATATACAGAAACAGTATCTAAAAATATATACAGAAAAATATTAGCCGGGCACGGTGGCGCATGCCTGTAGTCCCAGGTACTCGGGAGGCTGGGGCAGTAGGATCGCTTGAGCCCAGGAGTTTGAGGTTGCTGTGAGCTAGGCTGACGCCACGGCACTCTAGTCTGGGCAACAGAGTGAGACTCTGTTTAAAAAAAAAAAAAAAAAAATATATATATATATATATATATATATACACACACACACACACACACACACACGTATATCCAATTAGCT
>NW_027182991.1:90000-107500 GCF_041146395.1 Eulemur rufifrons
CTGAGCGTTCGCGGTCGGGGCCCCTGGTCCAAAAGCCACCTCACTTCGAGGGGGACACTCCCCCGTCGGTATGGGAGAGGGGTCACCGAGGCAGACCAGGCCGGTGGCAGAGGCCCCCCACGGGGCCGGCCGGCACCACGTCGCCGGCCCGGCCCCACCACGATCGCCCACACGACCGTGCAACCACCCCACCTCGGGCAGGGTGGGAAGAGCACAAGCCGTGCGCTCGCCTTTCGAAGTCCGCCACGCACACATCGTGGGGACGCCGAGACAACGCCCCCCGCCCGCCCACGCAGCGCAGGAGGATGCCTCTAGGCTTGCCCGCCTCGACCCCCCCCAACCCCAAGCACGCTGCTCGAGGGTGTACCCAACGCAGCAGACGCTGCAGCGGCGACCAGAGGGGGACGCCGGGAACGAGGACGACAACCACCGCTCGGTTTCGGGCACCTTGGAGAACAACCCGGTGCGCTCCGGGGGCACCACAAAAGGGCCACGCAGACCCAGCAGCCGCGCGCCAAACGGGGCGCGCGACCGGGCGGGCGGCACGGCCCCGCACCCGTCCGTCACGGGCAGGGGGGACCCCGGCCAGGCAACAGCCACACAGGGCGAGCGAGGGCTGCCCGCTGCGTCAAGAGGACTCACGACCCCCCGCCAACGCCACGAGGCCGAGGGCGGGGCGACCGCGGTCGGGCCGGATAGTCTCGCACCCGCGCCTCCCACGCACCGCCCACAGGCGGGGAAGGAGAGGTGAGGTGCCCGCGGGCAGAACGAGAAGAGCGGCCACCATTCACCACGAATGGACCGTCCCTCGCCTGGCACGCGGCTCAAGGCCCGGGAGAGCACGACGTCACCACATCGATCAGGCCCCGAGGACGGGGAGGGTTGGGGGAGGTCAGTCAGGCCGGCGAGGACAGCGATCCGAGGAGCCCGCTTCAGCCTCGCCAGCCCCGCCTCCCAAGCACAACCCAAAGACGAGGACCGCCTGACACGCAACGGCACAGAGCCAGCGGGGTAAGGGGGAAGGTTGCCGCAAACCTCCCCCCCCCCGGGTGCCGTCTCTCGAGGGGACAAGAGACCAACGCGAGAGGCGGGCACCACCGTCGGGACACTCCGACGCCCTAGAGCCGGCGCGCGGGCCCAGGCGGTCAGCTCAAAGGGAACAGGGCAGGGCGCTGGATCCCCACGAACCCAGAACCCTGTCCGCGTGCGGAGGCCCAACCCCTCCAGCGACAGTCGCCGAAGGACAGCGTGTCAGTACTAACCTGCAGGCGGAAGATGACGATATGAGGTGATCAAAAACACCGCGCAGGAAGACGGGGACCGAGCCACTTGAACACGCCTGCCCCCACGACACTCGACACGGCCACCTGTCCCCAGCACGTCCCCAGCGCCAGCAGACAAGGGGCACTCAGGGACATCTGGTCGGCCCCCGTGGCGTAGAGGGCCAGGGAGGCCCTCACCGTCCACGCGCGCCACCCAGGGCCCAGCACGGGGACTTGTGGAGGAGAAAACATCGGGACGGGACCGCCACGGCCCACGAGCGGCCGCGGGCCGACAGGGGTCGCCCTCGCCGGCCACCCAGGGCCACCCAGGGCCCGGTCCCCGGCCCCAGCACGGGGACTTGTGGAGGAGAAAACATCGGGACGGGACCGCCGCGGCCCACGAGCGCCCGCGGGCCGACAGGGGTCGCCCTCGCCGGCCACCCGCGCCACCCAGGGCCACCCAGGGCCCGGTCCCCGGCCCCAGCACGGGGACTTGTGGAGGAGAAAACATCGGGACGGGACCGCCGCGGCCCACGAGCGCCCGCGGGCCGACAGGGGTCGCCCTCGCCGGCCACCCGCGCCACCCAGGGCCCGGTCCGCGCCCCCAGAGTAGGACTCGGAAGAAGCCACGGACGACTGGGTGCCACTCACAGGGCTGTCCCTGCCTCCTGAGCGGGAACCAGGGAAAATGGGTAGGAAAGGCGAGGCCGAGGGAGAGGGACACGCATGCACGGGACGGCGGCCGGTCGCCGGACACCCTCCTCTCCCGCCCGCGTGTGCCGTCTCCTTCCTGTCCCCGCGGGGTGGGTCGGGTCTCCAAAGCGGCCACAGCGTGCTAGTCGACCTGCCCGGGCAGCCCCGCAAGCCGCCTGGCTGGCTGAGCCTGGAAGCGCGGCGACAACGTCCTCCCGCCACACAGCCCTGCAGGCCCAAGCTCTGCCTCCCAGATGTCCCAGCCGGCGTCCCGGCACGAACCAGATGGCCCCGCGAAGGCTGCTTGCTTCCCGGAACTCAGCCTCGCTCGCATCGGGGACTGTCCCCTGCTTTGCCTGCTGCACCGAAGATTCAGAGGACAAGAGACTTGTAGAAAAGCGGCCGCCAGGTGGAGCCCGACCACAACCGGCGCCAGCCACCAGAGGTCTGCTGCAAAACACGGGGCAACCCTCTGGAGCCCATCATTTCAGAGTCCAGAAGGTCCCCCGGGGGCATCAAACACAGTCCCCCTACTCCCCACGGAAGCCATCGAAAAATGACGGGTCAGTCTAGGGCCACGCCACCCTGAACGCGCCCAATCTCGTCTGATCTTGGAAGCTAAGCAGGCCCCGGCCTGGCTAGCACTGGGATCAAAGAAAGGATGGGTCGGCCCGACCACCGACATCGTCCACCAAACCCGTCTCTGCACAGACCACAACATAGCCGAGAGACAGACAGGCAGAAACAGAAACAGAGAAAGGGAGAGAAAGGAAAAGAACAGAAAGAAAAGAGACGGAGAAACAGAGAGAGAAAGTCAGAAAGAAAAAAACAGTAAATAAGAAAAGACAGGAAGAGGGCACGGGGAAGAAAGAAAAAGGAAGGGAGGAAGGAGATAGGAAACACAGAAAGACAGAAGGAAAGAAGAAATAAGGAAAGAAAAGACAGGCAGAAAGAAAGAGAATGAGAAAAAGGGAGGAAGGATGGAAGCAGAAAGAAAGAAGAAAGAAAGAAAGACAGACAGACAGACAGACAGAAGGAGGGAAAGAAAGAAAAGAAAAAGAAAGGAAATTAAGAGAGAAAAAGAAAGAGCACGGAAAGATGGAAAGAGAAAAAGATAGAGAGAAGGAAGGAGAGAGAAAGTATAGAAAGAGACAGAAAGGAAGAAGGAAGGAGAGAGAAAGGAGAGAATGAGAAAGAAAGAAGGTAGGAAAGTAGAAAGGGGGAAGAAAGATGGAAAAAACAGAGATAGAAACACAGGATAACAGGAGAAAGGAAGAGAGGAAAGAAAAATGGAAAGAAATACGGAAGGAAGGAAGGCAGGCAGGCAGGAAGGAAGACAGGAAGACTGAAAGAAGGAAACAACAAAGAAGTAAAGAAAAGGCAGAAGGAGGAAGAGAAAGAAAGAAAGAAAGAAAGAAAGAAAGAAGGGGGGGGGAGAGATGATAGGATGAGAAAACCTTTCTGTCGTGGAATCATAAAACCCCTTCCTATCTTAGGATCATGAAACCCAGGGTGGAACTATGATACACTTCACATTCTCAGAGCACGCCGGCTGGTGAAACAAAGAAAGAAGTCGGGGACAAAGAGAACACATTCACGGGGCCTGGCCGGAGGCCAGGGTGGGGCGGCCCGAGGCTGTCGCCAGAGCCATCTCTGTGGCAGGACGTCGCAACACGCCTACCGGATTTTCCCATAACGCTCGCCCGCCGCCAGGTGACCCCCGTCATCCACCGATCCAAGTGTCAGCCTGGAAAGGACGGGCTCCCTCGTGGGGGAGGGAGCGTGGGGGCGGGAGTGGGTACACACTGGGTCGCAGGCCTCCTCCCGGCCCCTCTCGGACCACGTCTCTCAGCCCTCGGGCACACTCCCCACCACTAGTCGACCAGAGAGCCCCCGGGGGCGGGGGGCCGGAGGGGGGCGTCCACGGCAGGGAGAGAGGACAGGGACCCATCGGCCCGTGCTAGATGCCACGGGTGGAGGCAGGACCTGCTGAAGACACACGAACAGTACGGAGAGGTTCAGAGCGGGGCCTAGGCGCAGCCACTCACGATGATTGGACAGACAGTTGGACTATCTGTCACGGTGGACCGAAGCGCATGAAGTGGGCGCTCCCGGAAACGGCGTGTGTGTGTGTGTGTGTGTGTGTGTGCGCGCGTGCGCGTGCGCGTGCGCGTGTGCCTGTGTGTGGGAGGGAGAGAGAGAGAGAGAGAGAGATGGGAGAAGACGGTCGGTACATTCACTCACTCCTGTACCCGGGCCAGTCGTTTCTCCCGAAGGACAGAAATCCATAAAACACCCACGTCTAAAGAGTGTTTACACAGAGCTAACCCTAGGTCGAATCAGTCAGGAGTCGAGTGCGGGGAATCCTATGGTCCCAAACTGGGACTCCAGTCCCGGCCCCATAGCAAAAGGGGGTCATTTCTCAGAAAACGCACGCACACAGAAACGGGTAACGTTTATACAATTTTATACCGTGGTAGTGACTTCCTTCCCCGAGCCCGTGTTCTTAGGATCGGTCTCACTACATAGTACTTTTTTTTTTTTTTTTCTGAGCTTTATTTTATTTTATTTTATTTTACTGTCATTTCGTTAGAGATGATGGGGAGGGGTGGCGGGGGAGCAGGGCATAGTTCACTCACTGGAAGCCTCAAACTCCTGGGCTCCAGCGATCCTCCTTCCTCAGCCTCCCAAATCGCTGGGACTACAGGCGTGTGCCACCATGCCCGGCTAATTTTTTTCTATTTTTGGTAGAGACGGGGGTCTTGCTTTTGCCGAGGCAGGTCTCGAACTCCTGACCTCAAGCGGTCGGTCCTCCTCCCCGCCTTGGCCTAGGATTACAGGCGTGAGTCACCAAGCCTGGCCTGGATCGGTTTTTAATAGGTAAGGTCTACGAGACATCCCAGTCCAAACATCGATTCGGTGGGTCTCTACAGGATTCCGGGCGGAGATCCGATCTGGGGTTTACAACGTGGAGAATTAAGGCCTGGCTAGCAAAGAGCCCAGTGACTGAAGAGGGACGATGCTCGTCAGTCGTACAGAGCCTGAAAAGATGCAACACGGGGAAACGTTTCCAGGTTCCTCTCAGAAGAGGATGTCAGATGAGATGCCGAAACGAAAAGAATGGGTTCAAGCCAAAAGGAAAAATAGATAAATAAGTCAATAAATAAAACTACGGGAGACAGCCAGGAGACACTGTTTCCTCAGAAATGGCTAGGAAGCCTCCCAGGATAACCTGGATAGCAGCATATGTTCCTCCTCCTCCTCCGGCTCCCTCTCTTGTGTTCGTGTTTGTTTTCTGTAAACGCCAAGATGGGGCAGGGGTGGGGGACACCACGCCGGGTGGGCGAGCAGATCACCCTTCCCACCACAGGAGGGAGCACACACACACACACCCACCCACCCACCCCGGGTCATCACTCTGTAGTTCCGCGTGAGTGAGGTGAGGCCCGGAACGGTGCTAGTAGCTTTCCAAGTGGTCAAAAAGAATGCACAATAACTGGACCGAGGCCTGTCTGGACGCTGTAAAGGCCCACTTGAAAACTTATGCTTGCTCGCTAGGTGACCGATGTCCGCTTGACCTATGTCTGTAATTGGAAATACGTACCTTGCGGAGATAAAACAAAGCAATTAACTTGTAACTAAGTGTTTAAACTTTCCAGCTGCCTGTCGTAAAATTGATTGTGCTTGCTTAACGCCTGAAAGAATGTTCCTTAATTGGAGCTATCTGTTTCTGTAAACCTGCTCGCTTAAAGACTGTAACCGAAACGAAACGGGGGCCCGAGGCTGGTCCCGGACCACACAGCTGCGGAGTAGGTGGTATAGTGTTGTTTCAACCGCCGTGCCTAAAGTCACGGAGCTCTAGCTTAGGATAGTCTGAAACCTTCCTGCTTTTTTCGGCTCGGGGCCATTCTCTGTACCTGTACCCTAACAGGGCAGGGGGTGGTCGCTGGCCAGCTAATATGGACTCATGACTTGGCTCAATTCGGTCTCTAGGTTGTCCTGTCTCGCACTCCGTACTATAACAGATGCCATACCGGTTCAACCCAGCTCTGAAGGAAAGAAATGCCGAGCGTTCCACTAGCCGGAGGAAGGCAAAACGCACCTCTGCCTTCCTCTGAGGGCACGTCTGAGTGAACGGGTCGTTCTCCCTGCCCGTCACCCCAAGCCCCTCATCCCGGACCCCACCACACCCGGCCTTGACCTCCTCGGCCCTGCCCACCAGGCCCCATCATGGCCTCTGGAGCCTGGGCTCTCTCTCTCTCCAGGCACTGGCACTGCCCCCCGCCCCCACCCCGGGACCTGAGATCCAGGGCCTCTGTCTCCCAGGCCTCCCAGCTGTCTTGACTTGCGGACTCAGTGCCTGCTCTGCCAAGAGAGACCTCTTGCTGCGGGGTGGCTCTCAGTGGCTGCATCTCAGCGGTCTAACGTGTCCCCCACCATCCACGTGGCCGCCGGCGTCAGGCTTCGGTGCCGTAGTGCCACCCTGCCTCCCTTCCGGGGGAATCCCACGCTGCCTCAGGCCCATTATGACCTGGAAGAGGCTGCACCTGTGGGGTCTGCCCATTTCCACTACCCCCCCCCCACACACACGTCACCCCCCGGCCCCCCCATAGGGGTTAGGAAGAAGGCAACACTTTCTGGTACAAGGGTTGAACTGAAGGGGCGAGTGAGTGGCCACCTGGCAGGGGCATCGCAACAGATGGCTGAAGAAGTCAGCCGCCGAGTGCAGAAATGTCACGGAACTTGGGGTGCCACTGCCTTGCTGAGATAGGGCCAGGGCAGGCTTTAAAAGGCTAAAATTCTCCCTGCCTTTGGTACGTTAATACAGAACCCATGGTCCTTTCTAATTTTTGATTCCCGGAGAGGCAGGAAGTATTCCAAATGGCCACGCCATGGCTTTTCTAAATTGCCCACAAGGCCTTCTCCGACCCAGCGGGTCAGGGGTTTGCTTTGGTGTTACATCGTGGTAAAAGAGACATCCCACAGCAGTGACCATGTCCATCGACTCCGTCGGCGCTCTCAGGCTCGTAGTCCCACTTTTCAGACAAGCCTGGATGGCCACTCCGTGTCACTCTTTGCCAAATGCCAGCCACTCTCCTCCCCGCCCCGCATCCCCCATTTGGCCACCACAACTCTTCATCCCCAGGCGCCCTCCAGTAAAGTGTGCTCCTGTCTGTACACCTACTCCGTTGGGGGCGGGGGGGGGGGGGAGGTGGCACAAGAGGTGGCTGGTGGCCGGAGCAGGCCCGCCACCTTGAGTGTGTGGAACAGCGCTGAGGATTTCCTAAGGGAAGAAAGAGGGTGGGGAGAGCGAGAGAGCATCTCCTCCTCGTGAACCTCACAGATGATTGAGGACAAACAGGCCTGCACGGGGAGGGTGCCGAGTCTGCACCAGAGAAAATGGCTTTGTGGGGGGGTGGGAGGGGAAGAGGGCAGAAAGATTTTCTGTCTTTTTAAAACTTCCCCCAGGCTTTTGGGAACTTGCAGCCCGGCCTGCATCCCTGAGGCACGTTAACTCTTTGGTTATAACTCCAGGTGGCCCCCAGGGTGGGCGGCCCACAGAGTTCAAGGGCTTTCTTCTCAGCAGAGACGGGACCTTTAGAACAGCTAACTGCAGTAATTGCCTGAAGCTGAGAACCAACCCTCCTTCCTTTAAAACCTCTGTATTTCTGCCTAGGCCTATGTTCACGAAATTTGGGGGTTTGAGACTGAGAAGCTCTACCCTATTTATTTCCTCCTTTGTCAGCAAAGTAGACTCTCTGTTTTCTTACTCCTCATACCGCTTGTCCTCGTTATTCGGCCTCGTGGACAAGCAGCTGAGCTTTCGGTCACAAGTCCACACCCCAGGGTGGAGGGGTCCAATCCACCCCTGTCCAGACCTGGGCCCTTCCTGCCTCCCTCTCGAGACGATCTGTTTGGCAGCCCAGCCGCCTTGGACTGGGCCACAAGGAGGACACAAAGTAAAGACCCAGCCCCCCCGCCCCCCCCCCACACACGGTAGTGGCGGTGGGTGGCAGTTCTCCAAGGGTTTGGGGCTTTTCCTGAGGCAGGAGACGGAGGGGACTGATTTCTTTAGAGCTCCGTCCCCTCCCCCATGCGGTGTGCCGCCTGGAAGCGGCAGCTCGCGGGGCGGGGTCGGGGCTGAAAGCGGCTCCGCCCGAGAGAAGCCCGAGGCGGCTACGTGCAAGCGCGCATGCACAGTCAGCTCGCGGGGCGGGGTCGCGGCTGAAAGCGGCTCCGCCCGAGAGAAGCCCGAGGCGGCTACGTGCGAGCGCGCATGCGCAGTCAGCGCAGTGAGTGGGGGAGGGGTGGAAACCGGCGGAAGGGCTCCGCCGGGGGCCCGGCCATCTGTGCGGCCAGGCTAGGGGTTTCCCTCTTGGGCCGGGAGCTCGTACCCCGCCCCCAGCCCGCAGGCAATCCCGAGGGGCAGAAGCACGACTTGCTGGGCACCTCCTCGGGCGAAGCGGTCGCGGTGGCTGGGTTACGTGGGGCCCAGACGAGTCTCTGGTTCTGGGAGCGGCACCTCCCCCACGCGCCTCTCCTCTTGGGCCTTCACCCTCCCCCCCCCCCCCCCGCTCCGGCCCCAGGGGAGGGGAGGAGTGGGGGGCAGGGAGACGACCTCAGGGAGGAGCCAGACCAACTGAATGAAAGCTTTTCATGAACTCGTGTGCCTTTCCCAGGGAAACACCATTTCTGGAGTCTATGAACTAAAATAAAATCTTAAGCCGCCCCCCGCCCGCCACCGCCAGCTGACCCGTCCCGTGGTTGGCCCAGGGAACCCTAGAAAAACCCTTAAACCTGAGCTGCTGCCCCGCAAGGACAGGGGAAGTCAGACACTCCTCCCTGATGGAGTCAGATTTTATAACAATGAGATACTGAATGTCCGACGGGCCTAAGGCCAGGCAAGACAAAGCTTAACGCATATCTAGCAGGCCAACCGTTTACTGAACTACAGGGCACTTGAGTTTTGGGTAAACTGTCCAGTGGCTTGTCTGTGATTAGCAGACCTCCTTACCTTAACTGAAAACATGATGCAAAGCCTTTAGGCAGAGGTTCATTTATGTCATCAATTGCAAATCAAAGAATCTTTAAACCCAGCTGTAAACCTGTAAACACCGCACCCTCCCTCCCCCGCCCCCCCCAACTGCCAGATGTCCTGCCTTTTCAGCCCAGACCAATGTACCCCTTCCATGTTTTGATTTGTGATTTTACATGTAATTCCTGTCTCCCTAAAATGTATGAAGCCAAACTGTAACCCACCCCACCACAATGGGTCCGCTTGCTCAAGGCTTCTTGGGCGTAGCTCTCTGGGCCATGATCACGGCCGTTGGGCTCAGAATAAAACTCTTTAAATTATTTTGCAGTGATTTGGGGTTCTTTTCCATGGACGAGTCAATCGTGTTCACATTATTTTAGCCTTGGGAGCTTTTTCTTTTCTATTATGTCTGATCCTGATCGCTAGCCAGGTATTCATTCATATTTTTGGTTGGTGGTGGTGCTCAAGCTCGTCTTTGTACATCCCAAATTGGCGTAAGCCACCGTGAATATGTTTTACACCTTCCAAGAGCTAGCGCTTATTGCCGTATCATAACCAGGGCTCGCAGCAATTTTTCTTTTTTTTTTTTTTAAAGCTGCTTCCACTTTCCACCTAGGTATACATACGAGTATACCCTTTAAATGAATGCTTGCATCGAGGAACCAGGAAGTGGTTTTTGTTGTTGTTGCTGTTGTTGTTTTCCCCCAGTCATTTATCTGCTCCTCAACCCTCATTATTTATCACACACACACACACACACACACACACACCCCCCATCTCTGTAGAAAAGCTCACGGAGATTGTTCATCCACCGCGTGCTTTCTGTTGACAGTATCTGAGACGATAAGGAGCACCATGCATTCTGTTCTAAGAGAAAAATTGCATATATCAGTATGATTATATTTTACTTCTTGTGTGAATTTAGTGGATCTCATAAAAGCTGATCTTGGTTTTCACAGCAGAGAAAAGTGGGCTTCTGTTTTGGTTTTGTTTTTGTTTTTCTGGAGGGGTGGTGTCTTCACATAAGTGATCATCTTTACAAGTATGCTATATCCGAGAAATTTCAGAAAGCTGCAAAGAGTGACTTGTTGACAATGCTTGCATTGAATGATGTATCTGAATCTGTGAATCGAAGGGGTCAGCATCTGACCAGAAAGCACTGTTAGAGGAAGAGGGGTTTCGGGTCTTTTCCTAAATTGTATCTGCCTAAGGCGGAAAATATTTCTGTTTCCCTATGACATGGTATTTTCCTCACAAGCAGTGTTAATGGCTCCATATGTCTCTAGACTGGCTGCAGAGCAGAGACTCCATGGTCTCCACTACTTGACTCTGTCTGTCCAAGAATGGCCTCCACAGCTCTCCTCTGTGAGATATCCACTCTCAGAGGTGGCACGGTATGGTGGGTAGGGGGATATGCTGGATTTTGAAAACTCAGAGTTTGAACCCCAGTGCTTTATTTCTTAGCAACATGAACTTTGTCAGATCACATCACCCTGCTGAAGCCCAGTCACCTAAAGGGTAGAAAATGCAATGGATAGATTGACGCTTCTCTTCTCTTCTCCTCTCTTCTTTCTCTCTTTCTTTCTTTCCTTGTGTCTTCCTGTCTCTCTCTCTCTCTCTCTCTCTCTCTCTCTCTCTTCTTTTTGTCTCTTTCTTTTTTTTCTTTTGACGGGCCCTCACTCTGTTTCCCAGACTAAAGTGCAGTAGCATCATCATAGATCACTGCAACTTCAAACTCCTGGCCTCAAGCGATCCTTTCCCCCTAGGCTTCCCAAAGTGCTAGGATGCAGTTTTATTTTTATCTGTGACACCATGGGAGGAAATATCTTTTAGGGTCATAGGGTCAGAAATTTAGATCTCTTCTTTGAACTCATGGTAGCGGCTAACTGGGATTTTCAGTGTGTAAACGTAAGCCACTTGTAATTTCACCAGTACTCCCGTTACTTGTCATCTATTCAGGAGGTGAACTCTTCTTCCCCTACCATCTACTGTTCAAACGCGTTGGCCACAAGGATAATTTGAATATCAGATTCAGAGCACAAATAATTAAGGTCCTGTAGCGTTAATAAGTAAAAGGGGCCACACACAAACCTGTGGAAGTCTGTGTCCCTTCCAGTTTTTTATTTTGTTTGTTTGTTTGTTTGTTTTTGGGTTCCCCCCCCCCCCCGAGACTGAGTCTCACTCTGTTGCCCGGGCTAGAGTGAGTGCCGTGGCGTCAGCCTAGCTCACAGCAACCTCAAACTCCTGGGCTCAGTCGATCCTCCTGCCTCAGGCTCCCCAGGAGCTGGGACCACAGGCATGTGCCACCATGCCCGGCTAATTTTTTTCTATATATTTTTAGTTGTCTGGACAATTTCTTTCTATATTTTTAGTAGAGACGGGGGCGGGGGGTCTCACTCTCGCTCGGGCTGGTCTCGAACTCCTGACTTTGAGCGATCCTCCCGCCTCGGCCTCCCAGAGTGCTAAGTTTACAGGCCTGAGCCAACGCGTCCGGCCTGTGTCCATTCTTTAATGTTGTGTGTTGCTCAGTTATGAAAAGGCAAGGGAACATAAAATCCGAGTTTTAGGGATGACTTATAGGCTCAGTATTCTTTTTTTTTTTTTTTTTTTTTTTGCCTCCTCTAAGCCTATGTGAATATCAAGGAGGGTAAAAAATTCAGTGTTCTCAGTTCAGTGCCCAACCAACCTCTGTTTCCAGAGTAAAAATTGAGCATCCTATTACACCTTTATTTCCCTTTGGTATGCTAAGGCCCAACTCGGCAGAGAGGTCACTGTTTATTCTCTTGGCTAAGATCACATGTGCCATAGTCTGTCTGCTTTGTCTCCTTTAGGGGTAATCATCCAATCTTACCCGGGCCCCTCACATCCTCGTGACAATAGGCCTCCTTGGTTTACTGAAATAGAAAAGACCGGCTCATCAGCAATGTTTGATCGGTTGCTTCAGAAACAAATGTTGTTCTGCTTTCTTTACTATGTTTGTTTTTTTTTTTTTTTTTTTTTCCTTCTTTCTTCCGTCAGACCCAATCCGATATAGGTGGGAGAGAAGGTAACCGGAGCCTCTTGAAAAACCGAAGTGAACCAAAGCGAGCTCACAGATTCAGATAGAAATCAGGAGGAAGAAAAATTGAGAGATAACATGGATTTTCTGTCTAGCGGGTGTTCTCACACTTCAATTTTACCAGAAGCGTTAGGTAGGATGACGATGACGATAATTGTGACAAACACTATTCTCATTGGACAGATAAGGAGGCAGGCTCAGAGTGACGAGTAACCTGGGCCTAAATAGATCGCTAAGAAGCATCATAGTGTGTTCCTTGGTTACGCTGTTTTGTGAAGCTCAAAAAGTTTGGGGTGCGCGTGCGTCCATGTGCGTACGCAATCATAGGTGTTCTAGTAAAACGGATATGAGGTAGGATTTCCCATACCTTCAATGATTTCATGTCCTGCAGGAACATAATGTTCCGGGATCAGGTTTTTATTCTGCCTTCTGTGCCACATGCTCAACATGCCTGTGACTTTACAGCCGAGACTTGCTCAGGGGGAGCCCATTCTCATCTTCTGGGAGGTTCTGCTAATCTTTAAAAGACAAGGACATAGGAAGATGATCCTATAACAACGACTGTGACCACGATTAAAGGCTTACTGTTTACCACGCGTGCTTCTGCGGGCTTTGCCTGCATTTGCTTTTTCACTCTGCCCAATATCCCTGTGGGGTAGGCACCATGATTTCTGCATTTGCAGATGAAGAGGCTGAGGCTCAAGAGGATTTATGACTCGCCAAGTTACCAAACACGGAGTGTCGTCCAGGTAGCCAGTCCAGGCCCCCCGGCTCTGCAGCCACTCTGCAATGCTGATTCTGAGCCTGACCGTTTCATCACTGGTGGCTCCCTGAGAACCTTGACTCGGCCCCCTTCCTCAGTTCACTTGGGAAACATATTCATGTGTGTGTATTTCTCTCCTTCCCTCTCCCACCCCCCCTCTCTGTTTTAGTTTTTATTATTTTGAAAAGTGCATAGAACGATAAAAACTTTAAAAGTAGGAAAAAGCTTACGGAACACATAAGGACACAGAGAAAGAAAATATCTGTGTACAACAGTGCAACGCATTTGTGTTTTAAGTCGTGGTGTTGCCAAAGAGTCCAAAAGTTTAAAAGAAAGAAAAACAAACAAACAAACAAACAAACAAACAGACAGACAAAAAAAAAAAACCAAACCACCATGGAAAAGTTTATGAAGTGAAAACACTTACAGTAAGCTAAGGTTAATGTATTATTGAAGAAAGAAATTTCTAAAGGTAAATGTCGTGCGGCCTAAGTGTCCAGGGTTTATGAAAACCTACAGTAAGTAATGTCCTAGGCCTTCACATTCACTCACCACTCACCGCCAACTCACAGACTCACCCAGAGCAACCTCCCGCCCGCCCTGCAAGCTCCATTCACCGTAAGTGCCCTGGCCTGGGTGTCCCACTGCACAGAAACCTATTAGACTGCATTTCTTCCCATTACTATCAGTAGTTGTACATTTCTTAGGACTGTAGGCCTACGATACACCTCCAGGCATAGTTAGGGGTTGGGAAGAGGAGGGAAGAGGCCATTCTTCATTTATTAATTGGGTAGCATGGGGACAGGGGAGGCAGTTTCCTCCTTCTCCTCCTCGGCCCCCTTCTCTCTTGTTTCGCTTCTCCCTCTCTTGTTTTTCTTTATTCCTCTCCCAGTTCCCCCTTCCATCGTCTCGATGGATTTGGATGAGACGTAGACATTTTCTACGTCAGGCCTTAATCATACCGAGGGAGCAGGAGAAAAGTAAGCCGCCTACCATGACACAATGGAATGGAAGTTTGTCAGCCATTGACTGCTGTGGCATTCCGACATTTAGTGTCTTCAGGACATTCTATATTTCTGCTATCCCACTAGAATATATCGCCTCGATCACTACTGTGTGGCCACATCCCAGCTGTTTCGTGAGCCACCCTCAATGTTCGTGACAATGTAGTGTGGGGACTCCCTCCGTCTGGTGCCTTAAACTCGCACATTTGGGGTTTTGTATCAGGATAGCAAAGCGATCGCCTTTAAATAACCTGGCTGGCCATGGTGGCTCATGCCCGTGATCCCCGCAACTTGGGAGGCAGAGACGGGAGCGTGACTTGAGCCCAGCAGCTGGAGACCAGCCTGGGTAACACGATGAGACCTCATCTCTACCAACAAAAAAAAAAAAAAAAAAAAAAAGAAAAAAGAAAAATTATGGCGGGTGTGGCAGCATTTGCCTATAGTCCCAGCTACTCAGAAGGCTGAGGCAGAGAGGATCACTTAAGCCCTGGATTTGGAGCTTGCTGTGAGCTACAATCAGGCCAAGGCGGCCTGGGAGAGGACAGAGTGAAAGAAATCCTGTCTCAAAAAAAAAAAAAAAAAAAAAAAAAAAGAAAGAAAGAAAAGAAAAGAAAAGAAAGAAAACAAGACCGATAACACAACACAACTTAGAAGACTTGGTGTTACCGAAAGCTCGGCCACCTGCCCACGAGGCCGAATAACGAGGACAAGCTGTTTGAGGAGGAAGGAAAGAGAGAGTCTATTTTGCCGGTAAAGGAGAAAATAGGGTAGACCTTCCCATCTCAAGCCTCCGAATTTCCCCGAACACAGGGCTAGGCAGAAATACAGAGCTTTTAATGAGGGGGGGAGGGGTTCTCAGCTTTAGCGATGATTGTGGTTAATTATTTCAATCGTCCAGGCTCTGCCAAAAACAAAGCCTGTGAACTCTGCCGGCCGCCCACCTGGGGGGGGGCGGGGCAGGGGACCACTTGGGAGTTTTAAGAAAAGATTTAACCTGCCTTGGGGACATAGGCCAGACTACAAGCTCCCAAAAGTGGTGGTGGTGGTGGTGGTGGTGGTGATGGGGAGCGTAAAACGACAGAACGTCTTTCTGTCCTTTATTGGTTTCTCCTTTTTCCCCCCTAGGTGCCAAAAGACCTGAGACTGATGCCGAAAAGAAATAGGTACAGGCGCCCACGTGCACACACAAAGATATACGATCGAATACATCGTGTTGACAGTGGGGGAAACTGGAAGATGATGGGGAAGTATCACGAGCAACTTTGTATTTCTTCCAGGACAGGAAAATGGACACGAAGAGAAAAATTCATCGTTCTCGGCGTAGGATAAAAAGCCACATCTTGTTATATAATATAATTCATTCTGTGATTTAAGTTTTTATACGACATGATATTCGATAAGCCTAAAAAACAAGATAAAAGAGAAACAAACAAAAGGGAAAAAATAAAAATAAAAAAGACGACGGGCAGAGGCCTACGGTCCCGGGAGGAGGCAGAGAGCGGGAGGAGGGGCGCCTCCCGCAGACAACAGGGCGGGTGGGCGGAGACCCGCTAGAGGCTAGGGCTGCCCCGGGCGGGCCCAGAGCTGCGGGCCCGGGAAGAAGAGGGTGGGACCGTCCGGACCGTGCTCTCCTCCCCGCCCTCCACACCTCCCGGGAGTCAGCTCTTAAACTCCCAACGTCACCTGACTTTCCAGATCCCGAGGTCTGATCAAAGTGGCCGCAAGGTGACACCCAGCAACCGCTGCCGGTGTCATCCTGAAAAGAACGGACCCTATGACTGACGGGGGTGGGGCGGGGTGGGGGTGGGGCGCACAGTGGGTGGCCCGGCCAGCTCCCCTTCCGCCTCGGAGCGGATCGGATCATCTGGAACTTTATCCAGAGAGGAGAGAGTGCCCCTGGGTGTGTGCTAGAAGCCGGAGGGTTGGGGCAGGGACCTACCCAAGAGAGAAGTAGAGTACAGGGAGTTTCAGAGTTGACCCACTCACGATCTCGCCCTGGTCAATACAAGAGTGGCAATATCTGTCACCGTGGAATGAACACTTGGTACCGAAGACCTTTGTCTATGCTGGCCCCCCTATGCCTAGGGGGGGCATGTGGCCAGAATCTGACATCCTAAACGTCTTCGTAGAAAGAATTTGGGGGCGGGGGTGGGGGAGAGAGACAGAAATAGAAAAGAAAGGGGGAAAGAAATGGCTGCCACAAAACTATCAGAACAGATAAGCGACCGATAGGGCCTATCTGGTTAAGTTCTTTCCCTACCCAGAGAACGGTGGACACAGAGAGTCAGGGATAGAATTTCACGCTCGGCACTGTCTCTCGTGGCAGCGGGAAGGTGGAGGGTGGCTGAGGGTTCTATGCTCCTTTATCACACACCGTCAGGTAGGTCAGGTAAAATTGAGGACAGATTTCCAGTGTTTCGAGAAAGGAAGAGCACTCGTGCAGGCCATCTATCTGTACGTGGGAGAGTGTCCCCGAAAAGTGGCTTTCAGTGCCGGGATGTGCCTAGGCCAAGAAGGTTACACGATCCTGAGTGAGAATGGTCCGTCCCATAGAGTCAGTCGGTAGGAGGCCACCGGTCGAGACGGAACTGCCCCCCCTCCCACCCGCCCCCGCCCCACAGAGCAGACAGACTCAGAATGGAGTCACTCGGTGCCAGTGCCCTGCCCGGGTGCCCCATCATTCAACCGAACTGGGAAACAGGTGGGCTTTCCGACCCTCGGGAGGGAGCTTCACGGCGGGCGGACAGATCAGAAGGGGCCCGGCTCCCTTGAGCGGGCAGGCTGGGGACGGTCGGTGGGGTCTCTTGACAGGAGGCACCACGGAACCCTTGAGGCAATGTCGGGGGGCACCTATGTTGCGGTCCAAAGCTAGCGTCTGAGAAGTCGTCCCGAAAGCATGATGGCGTCAACAAGTCCCCTCCGTTCAAGAAACGAGATTCATTTCTAGAGGAGGGCCACCCACGCGGGAGAACCGTAGGCTTCCTGTGGACATTCTCTTCAAAAGGCAATTCACTCAGCGGAGTGAAAATCGGAAAAATCGCTGTCCTCTGACGCAGCTGCAGAGAAAAGATGGCACCAAAATCAATGAAACACACACATACACACACAAACACACCTCCTCCCATCTGAACGAGCACTCCGGACGGTCACATAGGGAGAGCGACGGGCTCTCTTCCCACCCTGTGGTTCTCTACCTTTCGTTGCGGTTTTTTCCCTCAGTGGATAGAGGAGGAGACACAGGGGGCTCAGCCGGCATGCGAGTGGGTTTATCATCCTCTGTGAGTATCAACACGCGACACCACCTAAGTGAAGGAACACACCGGTGTTTCATGTCATGTGGCTCAATGCCTGGCAGATACGAGCCTTTGCAGGCCTCCTCGTGATCGACAGGACGTCGCCTTGGACACGGACACATCTTGTCCCTCCCTCCCGAGGCGATAGGCGGTTCCGTACCTCCTCGGGGCCAGGGCACAGTCTGCCTAGGCACCTACAACACGTGTGGCAACAGCCTCGATGGCTCTGCCATGAGAACGAACTCCCGTGGCACGGGGGTGGGGCGAGGGGGGGGGGGTCGGGTGCTGAAGAATTCAGCTGAGTGAAGGAATGCCACGGGATTCAGAGTGCCATCGGTGGGCTGAGAGGCGAGCAGGGCGGGCTTTGAAAGGGTAACATTCTCCCTGCCTT